>NC_053028.1:52048328-52348328 GCF_003073215.2 Triticum urartu | reverse complement strand
ATCATATAGTTTTGTCATGTCATCCTGTTTAGGTACTCATCATATGTTGAATTATGCCATTATATCCTGTTAAGTTATCCATCATATATCTGAAACTGTGTCATGCTATCCTGTTTAGTTAGGCATCATATATGTGAAATTGTGTCATGCTGTCCTGTTTGGTTAGACAACATATATGTGAATTACCACATCTGTCTATCATACAATGTCTGTACGTTCAATTTCTTTTCTTGTTTATCAGCCATTTGAATTGGAGGGGGTGATGGAAGTATCTAAGGGAGCAAAAACCCGTTCTTCAGAAAAGACAGTGCTACCCATCGATGCAGATAGAACCATGGTTGTACTGGCCCACAAACTTGCCCCACCACACATAATCGAGACTCTTCTAGATTGCACACTTACACCGTTGGGTAGAGAACCATCTACAACCCATCTAACCGCAACCCCAGCGGAGAGTAACCCACTTATAGTTGACAAAGCACCATGTCCACCATAGAGTACCCCCACACAAGCAGTTTGTAAAGCTACTGCAGTGCCCAAAGCACGAAGACCACCACAGCTAACCCAAACTCCACGTTTAAAGCAGAAGAGCAACTGTTCTCAGGTCAGATTCCGTAGCTATGGTCCATACTCCTTTGTTGTTGCATCACTGTATTTACTCATACCAACTACTTTCGAATTTGAAGGATCCAATTGAAACTCCAATGGCGCAACAGGTATGTTTTAAACCTATTTCCTTAACTGGATTGTTGTTCTAACTTCTTGATCTATGTTGATTTTAGTTTAAGTTGTATAAACAGTTATGTTCTCATGTGATGCACATTACAAGTGCTACCAATGCTGTTTAGTTTCTCACACTTATATTCTATCTATGCTGCTGTGTCTTAAAAATATATGGGTTGAAGTGTGTCTCTATATTGATTAGGGAACATAAGCTAGAATGATATGGACAATGTAGTGACCATAGTACATAGATATATGTTTGTTTCATGTTGTTATCCTGTCCACCTTACTACTGAACCGGTTTACCAAAATGAGTTTTGTATACTACAAGCTAAACCTGTGATGTGTCTACTTGTTTCTCTTGTAGTATGCAAACAGAATATTGGAGAAGAGCACCCCACTATGCAATGCTAGAGAAAGTATGCAGATAAGGTTCAAGATAGTGAGACAAGCCCGTTGGTCTCCAAGAAAGGTGATAAAAACGATCTTGTAGACAGTGAGAAAACCCCACAGTCCTGCGTTGATGTAGTGTTCGAGTTACTGGCCAGTACCGCTGGCACAAGCTCTTCGAACTCATTGCCTGAATCACTTCGGCTTCTTCAGTCTCAGCTACAAGCTGAAAGGCATCAGTCAGCTGTGCTGCGGCAAGAAGCCGAAGGACTAAGGAAGTCCCTGCAGAATTCAGATGCATAATTTCTTGTGCAATAGCAAGCGCTGGACGATTTAAGCGCCAAACAAGAGAAAGTTAATAAGCTTGCTAAGCATCTTGCCAGCATTATGGGTACCCAGGATATTGTTTCTTGAACTCTTCTGAAGTGGTTTCAGTTCTGGACTTGTTTTACTGCGGCGTTATATGTTCCTTTGTTCCCTATATTTGCACTGGTGGCGAACTTTGATGCCCAGTGGATGTAATATGTGTAATAGCCGTGATAGCCTAGCATAAGTTGCTTGCTTATTTATTTCCTTGTTGTCTAGTTTATTTGTTTGCTTGTAGTCAGTGCAGTTCTTTTTCCCCGGTTTGCTAGTGGCTGCAATAACCTATTTTTTAAAACTAGGCCACAATAACCATGGGCTAATATTTACTGTAGTGACACTGGGCCTCCTACGGGCCATAGAAACAGTGGGCCTTCTACGGGTCGTAGAAACAGTAGGCCTTCTACGGGCCGTAAAAACAATGGGCCTTCTACGGGCCGTAGAAACAATGGGCCTTCTATGGGTCGTATCATCAATGGACCTTATACGGGACATATGATCGATTGGCCAAACATGGGCCAATAACAGGCCGCATTATGGCCGTAAATGGGCTAGAGTTGGAATCGTCCGTTCATAGGCCGGCCATAATGGGCCATCGTTAATATGCCGTATTTGATGACGCTATGAAAACGGCCCAACGTATTAATGGGCAACAAACGGGCCGACTGTAACCACGGGTTGAATTTGGCCCACAAGCAGAAAATGACAGTAACGGGCCGTAAGTAAACGAATGCTTGAAATGAGCCCAAGAATAAATGGGCTCTAAGAAGGCCGAAAGATAACATGGGCTAGAAACGGCCCAACGGAATAACGGGCCGTTAATGGGTATAAAGTGATACACTGTTCATTATGGGCCAGTTTCACCATGGGACGTTAATGGGTGTAAAGTGATACACTGTTCATTACGGGCCAGTTTCACCATGGGCCATTAATAGGCCAGGAGTTACATAGGGCCTCATATGTGCCGAAAGACGTCATGGGCCATACATGGTCCAGAAGTGAAAACGGGCTGGAATCATATTGGATGGCCCAGATGACGCTACTGGGCCTAATTCGGATAGGGTGTAACGGGCCTTGGGTTAGCGGGATGTAAATGGGCTATATGCGAACATGCCGTTAATAGGCTTTCCATGGGCCGGCCCGCCACCTTTTGACCAAGTCAAATGGGTCGGCCTTTTCACAGGAATGGGCCTCTATTGGGCCGTGCCACGTGTCGACGTATCATAGGCGCTTTCTGTCCAATGAGATGATGACATCTGTCCAAACGATGAGCCGACACATGTTTCCTCCCACCAATGACGATTTTACACGTGGAAAATCCCCATTAGTCGGGGCTGTTAACGGGTTATCGGAACCAAAACCCGACCCGATAGCTTAACGGTGTTCCGTTACGGTGGATGCCACATGTCGGTCACCCTTGACGAAAGCACTTCTGTGACGCGCGATTTATCATCATGGAAGTGCACACTTCCGTGATGATAATTTTGGTAATGTCATGGAACACTTCTACGACAGCACAGGTATGACTATCTTGATTCTGTCATAAAATTGTCATGGATGTACATGCATGACAAAAAACGCGACCTACTGTGACAAACACGTATAATCACGGGAGTGTATTTTTTTGTAGTGTAGGTTTAGCATCTTTCTTTTCCATAAGATATTTAATAGCAGCATGATCAGTGTGAATAGTTACTTTAGAATCAACAATATAAGGTTTGAACTTATCACAAGCAAATACAACTACTAAGAATTCGTTTTCAGTAGTGGCATAATATCTTTAAGCATTGTCTAGGGTTTACTAGCATATTGAATAACGTTTAATTTTTTATCAACTCTTTGCCCTAGAACAGCACCTACAGCATAATCACTAGCATCACACATAACTTCAAAGGGTAAATTCCAATCAGGTGGCTGAACAATAGGTGCAGAGATCAATGCTTTCTTAAGTATTTCAAATGCTTCTACACAATCATCATCAAAGACAAATGGTATATCTTTTTGTAATAAATTAGTTAGAGGCCGAGAAATTTTTGAGAAGTCCTTAATGAACCTCCTATAAAATCTAGCGTGACCAAGGAAACTTCTTATACCTTTGATGTCCTTTTCAATAGCATCAGCCTTGGCTTTATCAACTTCAATACCTCTTTCAGAAACTTTATGCCCCAAGACAATGCCTTCATTAACCATAGATTGGCACTTTTCCCAATTCAAGACAAGATTAGTTTCATCACATCTCTACAAAACACTATCAAGGTTGCTCAAGCAATCATCAAAATAAGATCGATAGACGGAGAAATCGTCCATGAAAACCTCACAAATCTTTTCAAAAAATTCAGAGAATATAGCCATCATGCATCTTTGAAAGGTAGCAGGTGCATTACATAAACCAAAAGGCATACGTCTATAATCAAAAGTACAAAAGGGCAAGTAAAAGTAGTCTTTGATTGATCCTTGGTTGACACAGGTATTTGAGAGAGACCAGAATAACCATCTAGAAAGCAAAAATGTGTATGTTTGGATAATCTTTCTAGCATTTGATTGATAAAAGGTAAGGGGTAATGATCCTTTTTAGTGGCCTTATTTAATTTGCGGAAATCAGTTACCATCCTATAACCTGTAATAATTCTTTGAGGAATCAATTAACGACTGTAATACCTCCCTTCTTAGGGACACAATGGACAGGACTTACCCACTGACTATCAGCAACGAGATAGATTATACCTGCCTCAAGGAGCTTTAGTATTTCCTTTCTTACCACTTCTTTTATTTTAGGATTCAGCCGTGGTTGACGATCACGAACTGGTTTATCATCTTCTTCTAAATTTATTTTATGTTGACATAAAGTGGGACTAATGCCCTGAAGATCATCAAGAGTATACCCAATAGCAGCATGGTGCTTCTTCAGAGTTTTCAATAATCTCTCTTCCTCATGCTCTGAAAGGTTAGCACTAATAATAACAGGATATATCTTTTTCTCATCAAGATAAGCATATTTAAGAGTATCAGGCATCGGTTTAAGCTCAAACATGGGATCACCCTTGGGTGGAGGAGGAACCCCTAGGATTTCAACAGGCAAATTGTGTTTCAGAATAGGTTCCTATTTAAAGAATACTTCATCTATTTCCCTTCTTTCATTCATAAACATATCATTTTCATGGTCTAGCAAATATTGTTCTAAAGGATCACTAGGAGGTACGACAATAGAAGCAAGACCAATAATTTCATCCTTACTAGGTAATTCTTCTTCACTGTGTTGTCTACTAAATTTAGAGAAATTAAATTCATGAGACATATCATCTAAACAGATAGTAACAACATCCTTTTTGCAATCTATCCTAGCATTAACAGTGTTTAAGAATGGTCTACCAAATATAATGGGACAAAAGCTATCTTGTGGGGAACCACGAACAAGAAAATCAGCAGGATATTTAGTTTTCCCACACAAGACTTCAACATATCTAACAATTCCCATTGGTGAAATAGTATCTCTATTAGCAAGTTTAATTGTGGCATCAATATCTTTTATCTCAGTAGGTGCAATATCATGCATAATTTCTTCGTATAAGTCGTAAGGTGTTGCGCTAGTACTAGCACCCATATCACATAAGCCATGATAACAATGATCTCCTATTTTAACAAAAATAACAGGCATTCCTACCACAGGTCTGTTTTTATCTTTTGCACAAGGTTTAGCAATTCTAGCAGTCTCATCAAGGAAATGAATACCATGCCCATCAATATCATCAGACAAGAGATCTTTAACAATAGCAATATCAGGTTCAACTTTAATTTTCTTAGGAGGTGTATAAGTTTTAATATTGCTTTTACGAACCATAGTTGTAGCTTTAGCATGATCCTTAATCCTAACAGGAAAAGGTAGTTTCTGAACATAAGCGGTAGGAACAATAGGATCATTATAAGTGACAGTCTTTTCTTCAACTTTAATTGGTGCAACTACTTTTACTTCTATGGGAGGATGGTATTTAAACCACTTCTCCCTAGGGAGATCAACATGAGTAGCAAAAGATTCACAGAAAGAAGCTACTATTTCAGAGTCAAGTCCATATTTAGTGCTAAATTTACGGAAAACATCGGTATCCATAAAAGATTTAACACAATCAAACTTAGGTGTCATACCTGACTCCTTACCTTTGTCGAGGTCCCAATCTTCAGAGTTGCGTTTAATTCTTTCCAATAAATCCCATTTTAATTCAATTGTCTTCATCATAAAAGAGCCAGCGCAAGCAGTATCGAGCATGGTGCGATTGCTATCAGAAAGCCGAGCATATAAATTTTGAATAATCATCTCTCTTGAGAGCTCATGATTGGGGCATGAATATAACATTGATTTAAGCCTCCCCCAAGCTTGAGCGATGCTTTCTCCTTCGCGAGGCCAAAAATTATATATACTAGTCGTCAACCCGTGCATGCGCACGGTCTAGTGATTTTGAAAACATGAATTTTGAAATAATCGAAGATCCTTCTCTGTTAATATAGCAGGAGTTCAAAATATATTAGAACTTGGAATGCAACTTTTGAATATGTCCCAACTAATAATTATGCACCATGGAAATATGATTAACACTATGAGACAATTAAATTGGAGAGTGGAAATAAGCTATGGAGTTTTCAAGAAACATTTAGAATGAAATAACGTGAATGAAATGTCTCTAAGCATAGCCCCATCAAAATCCTTTTGCAATCAAAATGTGGTTCCTTAAGTTTTGATTTTAATTTAGCATGCATGATTGATCAATCTCACTCATTGGATACTCTGGACATCACAAATAGCTTGCTACACCTGCAAGAAATATCCTTGAAATATTAATGCACTTAAAAGCCTTATTAGCACATAAGTAGAAAATTACAGAAATTCAAAATAGAAAAACTAATGCGAGAATCATATGCTGCCATAACCTGATTTCTTTTCTTGCATGCGAAGTTCTGATATGAGGAGATCGTATCAATGTGGTATATTTGGCATTATTGCAATACATATACAAACTTTGAAAAAAAGTACCATATGAGATACTGATGTGCAACAACAATGAAGATCGTGCTCTCGACCAATCTAACTATCTTGAACATCGGATGCTTGTAATAATCAATGTCTTCAAATCCTGAGTAGCAATTTACAATTAAGCTTCCGTAATATTATTTTTCAGGTAAGTTATGATCAACAATTATCTTGCAAATTGTTAACTAAGCACTCTTTAATACCAGGGGATAATATAGAAGCATATAAAGAAGGCAGTATAGCTGGACACCCATATTCAGAATGTTGTGAATAATCCATCATGCATAACAAAGGTCAAATTTTAGGAGTGCACTGTTTGGTTGAAACATCTATATAAAGCAATTTTTGTAGTCTAAACCAAAACAACACAACAGAAAGCAAAATAAACATTATATACCTGCTACTTTGTCTACTCTTTGATTGATGAGGTGACCTATTTTTTAATCTGTAAGCTTGTGCTAATGAAGTTCAAGTTATCCATGACACATTTAGAGGAACCAATAGAATAGAATAAATGGAGTACGTGAACCAATAGGCAAAATGTATAGCCAAAACACAGAATACAATGATTCTTATATTAGATGGAAAAAAGATTACTCGTAGCTTATAAAAGGAGCTTATGGTGAATACACTAATATTTTGTATAAAAGTTCTGTCTATTTAAGTGTATATAGAAACTTCTCAAAAGAAAAATCCAGGCTCTTGAAAAGAAACGTTTTTTTGGGGCATTCATTGGGACAACACTTTCCAAAACAAAAGAACCAGCGTAAATACTTAATACTCCCTCTGTAAAGAAATATAAGAGCATTTAGATCACTATTTTAGTAATCTAAACACACTTATATTTGTTTACCGAGGAGTAGTGAGCAATAGTAGGTCAAACGTGTTACCTTCTCTGATACTTTAACCAATATGATGCAGCCTAGAACAGATAATAGCAACTTCTGGAGGTCTATGAGATCATATAACCACCTATGTATTCTTAGTTAATCGAGTTTGCAACTAACATATGATTACCTCAAAATAACCCTAACCCGAGACCATACGGATGGTTTCTCACACACCTTTGGACCTAGAAGTTTTTAGCCCAGCATAGAAACTGTAAACAATCTACAACGTAAGAAGGCTGAAACTTGATCTGAACAACATCAAGGTAAGAACTGCGAATCAGGAACTAAACTTCAAAACCTTTCACTACAATGGTTTCTTTACTTGAGAAACGATGCACCAACCACTGATTTGTTCTGTAGGGACGAAAGCAACAGTAACAGTTAGCACTTGCTGTATAATATGGGGAGAAATAGGACGACATGAAGATGACAAAACTTGACATTTTCTGTTTTCCAGACAGAGCTACTTTTTAACACTATCGAGGAGGTGAACAGACAGTCGTTCAGCTTTACCATGAGGTTAACTTGAGCATCTTTTTCGATCTCCCGTATTGCTTAAAATAGATGCTGCTAAGGTGCCATGTTTTGGACCTTGTGTATGCATATACATTCCATGTCTGCAAATAATAATATATAAAACAAAAGTGCAGACAACACTATAAATAAAAAAAATCACCAGAACAGAGTATGGTTTGTGCTTTTATGATGCACATGTCCTATTGGATAATTGGGTAAGCATAAAACTGAAAGTACAGATCCAACTACAAACTTGTAGTTTTTCCTATAAGATTTAAGAAGCAGAGAGATGTAGACTGAAGAAACACTACAAAACGACTAATTCAGTTTCCAACAAAATAAGTAGAGGTTCTTGAGTTCACTCTGCAGAAGCCAGAAGTACGACCACATCTTTCTTGAACTCAATCCCCTAACTGTATTGTATGGCACCCACAAAACTTAACCATCGTATTAATACGTATCTAGATAGGTCTGAAACAAAACACTTATCATCTAAATCCTCAAAATGAAACTCTAAGGTTTTACTTGTTCTTTGAGACCATGTCTCAAAACATCGTAATAATCACTAAAAATACAAACCTATTGCATCATTGCTAGCTCCTTAATTACCTCTACTGCAATCAGTCTACCATAGTCGTTTGGCTCTGCAACTTTCCCAACAATGGCATCTATTTGATCTGATTCAGGTAGCATGGGTGGATGCATGAGATAATTGCTGCTACTCATCTGGATTAGGCCCGTGGATTGCTGACTGCCACTACTATCTTGCTGCTACTCAACACTAGGTGACGTTGTCGTCAGCCAGACTTAGCATGACATGTCTAGTGAACTACTTGCGTGATCAACCCCCCTCTTCTGCTACTCCTCAAATTCTTCTGTAAAAGTTACAGAGGCACTTACCTTCCTCCAGGAGAGGATCCTCATGTAGATTTAATTGGTACAATCTCCCAGGAGAATCTGTTGTTGTTCATGATATTAATAGGAGGAGGAAATCAAGAGAACGCCTAGAGGAATCCATTGTTGTTCTTCTCTTTAAGGGCCGCAGCGCCATAAGACTGCCGTACTTCCTCCAATCTGCAGCCTACGGCCTCAGCAGCTATGGTGGTTGTTCAATCCAACTCAAACTCTTATTGATGCACCTCCTTCTCCACGACATCGTCCATCGTGGGTTGCAATTTGACCTGGCATGGAAGCTGAGGAGATTGAAAGGATCTCCATCTCCGCTAGACCAATGAAGATGGATTGCAGCCAATCCTTCTCGGGGTAGAGTTTAGAACCAATGGAATTGGGGAGAGGTTTGGCTGGCTGGATCATTTATCTAGATTCATTGTTGCGTGAAGGCTGGTTTTCATCTCTACTACTGTGGAAGCCTTGTGGGCCCTATGATTAAAGGCCGGTTTTCATCTCTACAGTCGTGGCAGGATTGTGGGCCCTATGATTAATCTTGTTAGTCAAGGATTATATGAGTTAATCCACACCGTAAAAATTTGGTCCCACCGGATGAACGGTTAGTATTTTCTAATTAACATGGTAACTTTTTGGGAGTCTGTAATTAGTATGGGTATAGATAATCGCGATCACGATGAACAAGATGCATATGATAAAACTTCTGATGAAATTCCAATTTAAATCGTTTGTAGTTCCATGACCCCGTATCATCACATATCCTATACCATGTCAATGCATCTTCCTTCAAAGATAAAGGGAAGACCTTCTTCTTAATAACATCTTCGGGTACACCTGCAAGCTTAAATAATCCACAAACTTCATCCACATATATTAGGTGCTCATCAGGATGCTTTGTTTGATCTCCCGCAAAAGGATTAGCTAGCAGTTTTTTTATCATACTCGAAGGAATTTCAAAGCAGACATTTTCATTTTCAGTAGGTTCAGTAGGTCGAGAAGCACCTATTTGCTCTACTGGTCGGGGTGAAGATACCCCAAACAAGCCCCTCAGAGGATTACTTTCCATAGTAACAAGTGACAGTAAATTTGAGCACACTATATAAATTTTTCCTTACCAAATTCCACCTACCAAAGGCGCTTCACTCCACGGCAACGGTGCCAGAAAAGAGTCTTGATGACCCACCAGTATAGGGGATCTATCGTAGTCCTTTCGATAAGTAAGAGTGTCGAACCCAACGAGGAGCAGAAGGAAATGATAAGCGGTTTCCATCAAGGTATTCTCTGCAAGTACTGAAATAAGTGGTAATAGATAGTTTTGTGATAGGATAATTTGTAACGAGCAACAAGTAACAAAAGTAAATAAAGTGCAGCAAGGTGGCCCAATCCTTTTTGTAGCAAAGGACAAGCCTGTACAAACTCTTATATAGATAAAAGCGCTCCCGAGGACACATGGGAATATCGTCAAGCTAGTTTTCATCACGTGCATATGATTCGCGTTCGGTACTTTGATAATTTGGTATGTGGGTGGACCGGTGCTTGGGTACCATCCTTACTTGGACAAGCATCCCACTTATGATTAACCTCTATTGCAAGCATCCACAACTACAACAAAAGTATTAAGGTAAACCTAACCATAATGTCGTGGAATTGTCACGGCAGATGTCCTAGTGGAAGGACTTAGTCATAGGGCCATCGCAACTAGGAAGCTTAAAGGGGTTAATCGGGACAAAGGACACGAAAGGTTTTATACTAGTTCGACCCCTTACGATGAAGGTAAAAGCCTACGTCTAGTTGTGTTGGTATCGCTGGGGTTTCGATTACCAAGAGGCTATTTCGCCGGCTTGGTTATCGATCTATTGTTTCTTGCCCTAAGCCGCCATCGGGTCGTCCCCTTGTATACACGGGTTGACGCCTGGTGGCCTACAAAGTCTCGGCCGGCTCATAAATCGTGTCCGGCTCGGTGACGTCTTTTACATGCCTTTCTTGACAAGTCTTTCCTTACATACAACGGTTTACAATATTGGGCTTTAAGCCGCCTCTAGGCTTTTTAGGCCTTCTATAAGATTTGATAAACTATCTTCTTGAATGTTTACCGGGCTTCCTTTGTAACCCGCCATCGGGGATGAGCTGACCCCTCCTGGGCGGGTCAAAACTGATAGCTATATCCCCAACATTAGGCCCCAGGTCGACTTTGAACTTTGTTCTTTGTCAATCTTCAACACTTAGACAAAATCCATCTTCTTATATTCGCAGAAGTTTTTGTAACCCGCCATGACGTCATCTCTTGAAAACACAAGAAACTTTTATGACGTCATCCCTCAACGGATCTTCATCTTTAATGCCTCCCGAGAATCGAGATGTCCGTTTAGTTGGATAATCATTATTTGGGTCTTCCTCGATTTTCACGCCTGCCTGTTCACCTTTTCCCTTATAAATAGGCACGCCCCAGCCTTTTCTCATTCTTCTCTCTTCTTCATCTCCTTCCTCTCGCAACCCTCTGTCGCTCGAGCTCCAACGCCGCCGCACCGCTCATCGTCGTCCTCAAGCTCAGCCGCTGCATCACCCTGATTCTGTCCAGAGAACGGCGGCGATCCTCCACAGCAACTCCGCACCCGTAAGCTCTCACCTTCTCACCCCCATAGATCTGCATTAGGGTTCAGGAGGTTTCCTTCTTGTGTTTTTCAAACTGTATCTTTATACTGACAGTCCTATAATATTTCTCTTAGTGGTCAAGCTAAGTCCAAGAAAGCAAAGGCAACCAAGCCGGTGGAAGACCCGCCAGTCCTTGAACCGGAACCGGCAAGGCCACCTTCTCCTCCATCAATTGAAACTCCAAAAGACCCGCCCGTCAATGCAGAAGCAAATCCTCGTGAGCCATCGGTTGATGATACCACCATTAACCCTTCCGCAACTGGACCATCGAGCTCGGCCAACCCGGCATCACCGTCTGCGCAAGACATTTTGATCACCGGGAGCCGCTTTGTTGAACCGGGGAATCCCACCGTGTTGGCTCGTCACACGGCGAAACAAGAGGCGTTGAAGAGACAGAAAGTGTGTTTTGATGTTTCACATTATGACCATCTGAATGCCAACGACATTTTATCCGGTTATCTTAGCCATGTGCACTCCAGCCGCTTCTTAGAGATCGAAATGGTCAAGCAGTTGCAGCTGAAATACGAGGTACGTTCTTCCGGCTTACTTATATTCCGCCAGCCCCCAAGTCTTCAGATTATGAGAGAACTGGAATGATCTGTAGACTTTATGATTTAGGATAAGACTTTTACCTTTTAGATTTTCCTGGAGTTCAATAAAATAAAACAAAGCTTCATCCGTAGTCCCCAAGGACCGGTTCACTTGACCATAATGAGCCGGTACTTTGAATTTTCATAATTATCTTGTACCGTATCCAAAAAACATTTGTAATCCGGCTTAACCTTGAGAAACTTGCTGAATAGCATACATTAGCCCCCAAGTGCCAAGTGTTGTTACTTTGTAAAGTACTTGGGACTTAAAGTATGTTTTAGAGTCATAAGAAATTGTTTTGGCATACATTAGCCCCCAAGTGTCAAGTGGTTTTGCAATGCAAAGGACTTGAGACTTTGAATCTTGACTTTTGAACCTTAACTGAAATCTTGACTTTTGAACCTTAACTAAAATCTTGATTCATCTAGGTATGTTTTGCAGAATGCCTTATCTGAACTGAGCTCGCAATTAACTGATGCGAAAACCCAGATGGTGGATCAGGAGGCAGAGATCAAGTCTGCTGACTCCAAACTGCAAGTAAGTCTCTCTGAGACGGAAAAATTAAAAACCAGCTTCACTGCCAAGAATAAAACCTGGGCTGCAGAAAAAACGCTTCTGACACAACGTGCCAAGAACGCTGAAGCCACCCTTGAAGAGGTTATGACGGAGCTGACCGGTTTAAAGAACCGGGTGTCAAAGATGGTGTCTGCCATCTTTGGTAAGCCATCTGTACTAAACTTTTTACCTTCTTTTAACCCGAACTGCAAGCCTCTAGCTGACCCTTCATGTTCAAAACATATGCAGGCCCTCGAAGCAAGAATCTGAGTCAAGACCACGTGATTAAGTTGAAGGCGGTCTATACTTTAGTAGAGCAGTTGTACATTGGCGCACAACGAGCACTCGCCGCTGTCTCTCCTGCCAATCAAGGACCCAACCGGCTCAGTGATGTTTTAAAGAAGCTGTCAATCTTGCCCGCCAGGATCCAAGAAGTGAAGCGCTCCTGTGCCAGAGCCGGAGCTTTGACGGCCCTGAGCCTTTCCAAGGCTTGGGTGCCAGATCTAGACCTAGCGGACGTAGCCAGAGGGTATCCTACCGTGAAGGAAGACGGATCTCCCTTTGAACAAGATGACTTCATGGCTTGCGTGCGCGGAGTTCGACCTCAGGCGACTATTCTTTGAGATGAAACCAATATCGACAAGTATCCGCCAGGTTTTGATGTGGAAAATAAGAAGATGCCAACTCCCTCGTACAAGGTGACAGATTTGATCCCGCCTGTTCGTGAACATACATTTGCTCCGGAAGTTAATCTGGCCGGCTTGATTGACGAAGAAGCAGAATTTGTCGCCGTGAACGGTTTTGATTGGTCAAAACCCAGCTTCCAATCTGCAGAGGGTGGTGAACCGGCGAGGGAGGAGTGATAACCATCTTCATCGGCTTATAAAAGCCTTGTAATAGATTAGCTGTGAAAACACTGCATGCTTTGCCTATGCCATCGCGCATAAAACACTGTGTGTGATCCTGTGTTTCCTAATGTCAATATATGCATCATATTTATGGTTGTCCCTGCAATACTTTAGCTCTGTTCCTGTAGATACAAGAGAAAAAACTGGCTTGGCGGCTTAGTACCGAACGGGTTAGAACACCCGGCTTATAGCCAATATGTTTACCATAGTAGAAAACAGAAACAGACATAAAAAGAGAACAAGGCTGAAATAACCCTTTGATTAATACAGGAGGCAATTGCTTATAAACAATAGCCATACTTGTACCTTTGATCTCTAGACCACAGGTTTAAATAACCCGGGTGATCAAGTTGATAATCCAATCTTTTTGAGAAGTCAATGCTTCTGAATACTTTATTGATCATCATACCTTGGTGGCTTGTTGTCAAATAGTCCAGCCGGCGAAAAGACCATGCAGGTTATTTGTGAAATTGAAACAACAAAAAACTAGAAGGCAAATAACAAGTGGTAAATAAAATTAACCTTGTAATTAAAGGTTGGGGATTTCTGATTTGAATACGATCAGTAAACCGGACCAAAGGGGTTAAACTAAGGTTCGAATACGACCATATAGCCCCAAGTGGCTTTGGCGTTGCGCCAATCAAGTGGGTACCGACAGCTATGTTCTCTTTGGTTCGAATACGACCTATGTTTGAACAGGATGCCCCCAAATGACCTTGATAGGTTTTTAACGACCCTGATTCGAATACGATCCAAGTCGGACCCAAAAGGGGTTAAGCTATGATTCGGATACGATCAAGAAGCCCCCTAGTGAGTTTGGATTTGAGCCGATCAAAAGGGTTACGACAGCTATGTTCTCTTTGGTTCGAATACGACCTATGTTTGAACAGGAAGCCCCCAAGTGACCATGATAGTTGCATCTAGATTCGAATACGATCATAAGCCAGACCAAAAAGGTTAGACTTGATGCAAATATGATCAGCTCCTTAATAGTCATTTAAAAATAATAATAAACAATAAAGATGTGTAATCTTTAAAAAAAAGAAACTGATGGTCCTGCTTTATTACTTATCATAGTATATACAACGTTTAACGTATGTACATGATGAGAGCCGGTGGCTCAGATGTAGTATGGCCGAAGTTGAGCAATGTTCCACGGCCGGCGGGTCTCCTCTTCCGACTTACATGAGTCTTTGTGCTCTCGAACGTCAATGACGTAATATGACCCGTTGTTTAAGTTCTTGCTGATCACAAAGGATCCTTCCCAAGGCGGGGATAACTTCTGTGCATCTGACAGATCCTGGATGAGCCGGAGCACTAGGTCGCCTTCTTGAAATGTCCTGGACTTAACCCGGCGGCTGTGATATCGGTGCAGGTCATGTTGATAAATTGCTGATCGAGCCGCTGCTAAGTCTCTTTCCTCATCTAAGCTGCCACATGGGGCGAGTCATGACGGATGTCACTAGGCAACACTGCTTCTGCTCCATACACCATGAAGAAAGGTGTGTAACCTGTAGACCTGTTAGGTGTGGTGTTGATACTCCACAGCACCGAGGGTAATTCCTCTACCCAACAACCCGGCGTTCGCTGCAAGGGAACCATAAGCCGGGGCTTGAGACCTTTTCAGATTTCTTGATTTGCTCTCTCAGCTTGACCACTGGATTGAGGATGAGCTACAGAAGAAACATCAAGCCGAATATGCTCACGTTGACAAAACTTCGCCATAGCCCCTTGGGATAGATTAGTGTCGTTGTCAGTGATAATGATGTGTGGAAAACCAAAATGGAAGATCACCTTTTTCATGAACTGAACCGCCGTGGCCGCATCAGACTTACTCACCGGCTCTGCCTCAACCCACTTTGTGAATTTGTCAACTGCCACAAAAAGATGTGTCTTTTTATCCTTAGACCTTTTTAAAGGTCCAACCATGTCAAGCCCCCAGACCGCAAATGGCCAAGTGATCGGAATCATCCGTAGCTCTTGAACCGGCACATGTGCTCGTCGTGCGAATTTTTGACATCCATCACGTCTACTAACCAGATCCTCTGCATCAGCGTGAGCCGTCAACCAGTAAAACCGTGACGAAAAGCCTTGGCCACCAGAGACTTTGACCCGGTGTGATGGCCACAATCGCCTTCATGGATCTCACAGAGTATTTCTTGGCCTTCTTCAGGGGAAACACACTGCTGAAACGCTCCAGAGATGCTGCGATGGTATAGTTCTCCGTCAGAAATCGTCATTGACTTAGACTACCGGGTTATCTGTCGGGCCAGGGTCTCATCCGCTGGTAGCTCGCCCCGGGTCATATAAGCCAAGAACGGCACTGTCCAATCTGGGATGACATGAAGAGCCGCCACCAACTGTGCCTCCGGGTCAGGAACAGCTAGATCTTCTTCTGTGGGTAACTTAACAGATGGGTTATGCAAAACATCCAAAAAGGTGTTAGGTGGCACCGGCTTTCGCTAAGATCCCAACCGGCTTAGAGCATCAGCTGCTTCGTTCTTCCTACGGTCAACGTGCTCCACCTGATAAGCTTTAAAATGCCCTGCAACAGCATCAACTTCACGGCGATAAGCCACCATGAGAGGGTCTTTGGAATCCCACTTGCCTAACACCTGTTGAGCCACTAAATCTGAGTCGCCAAGACACCGGACCCGGCTCAGGCTCATCTCTTTGGCCACTCGAAGACCATGGAGCAAGGCTTCATATTCCGCTGCATTGTTAGTGCAAGGAAACATCAGCTGCAACACATAACAAAATTTGTCATCTCGAGGGGAGGTTAAAACAACTCCAGCCCCCGAGCCTTCCAACTGTCTGGACCCATCAAAGTGGATAATCCAATATGTGTTGTCTGGTTTCTCCTCCGGCATCTGCATCTCTGTCCAGTGATTAATAAAGTCAACCAGCGCCTGAGACTTGATCACAGTACGTGGCACATACTACAACCCATGAGATCCAAGTTCAATGGACCACTTGGCGACTCGTCCAGTGGCCTCTCTATTTTGGATGATTCCCCCAAAGGCGCAGAGCTAACCACAGTGATCGGGTGACCCTGAAAGTAAGGCTTGAGCTTCCGGCTTGCCATGAACACCCCGTACACGAGCTTTTGCCAATGTGGATATCTTTGTTTAGATTCGATCAGTACCTCACTAACATAATAAACCGTCCATTGAACCGGATGTTCCTTGCCAACCTCTTTGCGCTCCACCACAATTGCCACACTAACAGCCTGTGAGTTACCGGCTACGTATAACAATAACGACTCTTTCTCAATTGGAGCAGCAAGAACCGGTGGCTCAGCAAGCTGTTTCTTCAGATCCTCAATAGCAGAGTTCGCAGCATCACTCCAAACAAAATCATCTGTTTTCTTTATCATCTGATACAAAGGCATCGCCTTCCCCCCCTAACCGGCTTATGAACCGGCTTAAAGCAGCCACACGACCCGCCAGCCGTTGAACGTCATTGATGCATGTTGGTTTGGCCAGAGATGTGATTGCCTTAATCTTCTCCAGGTTAGCTTCAATACCTCGGTTGGACACCAAAAAACCCAAGAGCTTGCCGGCTGGGACTCCAAAAACACACTTAGCCGGGTTAAGCATCATTTTGTAGACCCGGAGGTTATCGAAGGTCTCTTTCAGATCTGTGACCAAGGTTTCCTCTTTCCTGGACTTTACCACTATATCATCCACATAAGCATGAACATTACGCCCAGTCTGATTGTGAAGACAATTCTGCACATACCGTTGATAAGTTGTTTGGGCACTCTTAAGCCCAAAAGGCATAGACACATAGCAGAAAGCTCCAAACGGAGTGATAAAAGTTGTCTTCTCCTGATCTTTGACTGCCATCTTGATCTGATGATAACCTGAATAAGCATCCAAAAAACTCAAACGTGTGCAACCCGCCGTAGCATCGATGCTCTAATCAATACGAGGGAGAGCAAAAGGGTCAGCCGGACAAGCCTTGTTTAAATCAGTGTAATCCACACACATACGCCAGGTGCCATTCTTTTTGAGTACAAGCACCGGGTTGGCTAACCACTCTGGGTGAAAGACTTCCACAATGAACCAGGCCGCCACCTCTTCTCCAATGGCCTTGCGCCTTTCCTCGTTGAACCGTCGTAGAAACTGTCTAACCGGTTTAAACTTTGGATCAATATTGAGAGTGTGCTCAGCAAGTTCCCTCGGGACACCCGGCATGTCGGAAGGTTTCCATGCAAAGATGTCTCGGTTCTCACAGATGAACTCGATGAGCGCGCTTTCCTATTTCGGATCCAAGTTTGCACTGATGATGAACTGCTTGGATGAGTCGCCAGGCACAAAGTCAACCATCTTGGTGTCATTAGCTGATTTGAACTTCAACACCGGCTCATGCTCCGTTGTTGGTTTCTTTAAAGATGTCATGTCTGTCGGGTCAACATGATCCTTATAAAACATTAACTCCTCGGTTGCACAAACAGACTCAGCATATGTAGCATCGCCTTCTTCACACTCCAGGGCTATTTTCCGGCTTCCATGTACTGTAATGGTGCCCTTATAACCTAGCATCTTGAGCTGCAAATACACATAACACGGCTGAGCCATGAACTTGGCATAAGCCGGCCGTCCAAACATAGCATGATATGGGCTTTTGATCTTAACCACCTCAAAGGTTAATTTTTCTGCTCTGGAGTCATACTCATCCCCAAAGGATACTTCCAGTTCAATCTTACCAACTGGGTATGCCAACTTGCCAGGTGCCACACCGTGAAGAATAGTGTTGGATTGCTTAAGATTTTTATCAGTCAACCCCATCCGACGGAACGTCTCATAGTAGCGGATGTTGATGCTGCTGCCTCCAAACATGAGCACCTTACTGAATTTATATCCACCAACCTGAGGCGCTACTACCAAGGCCAAGTGACCCGGATTATCAACCCGGGGTGGATGATCCTCTCTGCGCCACACAATAGGTTGTTCGGACCACCGTAAGTAACATGGAATCACCGGCTCAACGGCATTGGCAGCCCTCTTGTGAAGTTTCTGGTCCCTCTTACATAAACTAGTGGTGAACACATGGTATTTCCCACTATTCAACTGTTTTGGGTTGCTCTAATATTCGGACTATTGCTGCTGATTACCTTGGCCGTGTTGTGGATTATAGCCTCCCCGGTTACCTGGATGGCCCTGACCGTGAAATCCTCCTCCACCTGAACCGGCGCCCGGGCCATGGAAACCACCCCACTTGAACCGCCGCCTGGGCCATGACCTCCATCAAATGCATTTGAATTTTTAAACGCCTTCATGATTGTACAATCCTTCCATAGGTGGGTGGCTGGCTTCTCCCAGGTGTCGTGTCTTGGACAAGGTTCATTCGATAGTTGCTCAAGGGTGGGACCTGACCCGCCCGACCGAGGGGGTTGCCAGCCCTTTGCGCCGTTGATTGCCGTCCTGTGCATTGGTGTTAGCGACAAATTCATCAGCCTTATGTTTATTACCTCCTTGATTTGCCGAGTTATGCTGGTGACCCTTGTCGTTGCCATTCTTCTTTCCCTTCCCTGTCTTTTCTTCATCAGACACAGGGTCCTTGGTACTATCAGAATCAGCATACTTGACGAGAGCCGCCAGCAACTGGCCCATGTCATTGCAGTCATGCTTGAGCCTCCCTAATTTCTGCTTCAGAGATTCAAAATAGTAGTTTTTCTCCAACATCAAGACTGCTGAGCCGGCATCCATCTTATCAGATGAATGTATTATCACCTTGACCGGTTGCACCCAATGGGTTGTAGATTCACCTTCCTCTTGGTTACAATTAGTCTGGTCCACAATCGGCATGGGTTGCTTACATGTGTCTTTGAAGTTCTGAATGAACCGAGCCTTCAACTCCGCCCAGGAGCAGATAGAATTGGGTGGCAACCCCTTCAACCAAGTACGAGCTGTTCCATGGAACATCATAGTGAAATACTTGCCATTGCCGTGTCGCTGACCTCCAACAACTCCATAGCCATCTCATAACTCACAATCCAAGCCCCAGGCTGCAAGTCGATCGTGTAATTAGGGACCTTACGAGGCCCCTTGAAATCCTTTGGCAAACGCTCATTATGTATGTCCGGAACCAGGCAAGGAACACCTCCGGTTCTTGTGGCCACTCCTTCCTCAACCGAGGTTGCTGGATAAGCTGGAAACACTTGATGAGCCGCCTGTTCCGCCGCCAGTTGAACCGCTCGCTCCGCTTCTTGTGGGATCCTCTCCTGTCCCGGCTCAAGCCTCTGCGGCCGGTGGCGACGTTGAACATTGCTTGACATGTCAGCTGAATCCATACGCCTACTGTAGCTTGGGCTCTGGCTCGGGCGAGGGGTTGAATGGATCCTGTCTGGACTGTAAGAGTGCGCATCCTGCTGCGCCAGAGCTATTTGAAGAAGTTTTCTCACCCTTCGTGTTTCGATCACCGCCGGAGAGTCGCCCTCTATCGGTGTCAAAACCGGCGGATCTCGGGTAGGGGGTCCCAAACTGTGCGTCTAGGCCGGATGGTAACAGGAGGCAAGGGACACGAAGTTTTACCTAGGTTCCGGCCCTCTTGATGGAGGTAAAACCCTACGTCCTGCTTGATTAATATTGATGCTATGGGTAGTACAAGAGTAGATCTACCATGAGATAGGGGAGGCTAAACCCTAGAAGCTAGCCTATGGTATCATTGTTGTTCTATATGTCGTCCTACGGACTAAAACCCTCCGGTTTATATAGACACCGGATAGGGTTTGGGCTACACAAAGTCGGTTACAATGGTAGGAGATCTACATAACCGTATCGCCAAGCTTGCCTTCCACGCCAAGGAAAGTCCCTTCCGGACACGGGACGAAGTCTTCAATCTTGTATCTTCATAGTCCAGGAGTCCGGCTGAAGGTATTATCCGGCCATCCGGACACCCCCTAATCCAGGACTCCCTCAGTAGCCCTTGAACCAGGCTTCAATGACGACGAGTCCGGCGCGCAGATTGTCTTGGGCATTGCAAGGCGGGTTCCTCCTGCAAGTACTTCATAGAAGATTTTGAACACAAAGATAGTGTCCGGCTCTGCAAAATAGGTTTCCACATATTGCCATAGAGAGAATAATATTTTCACAAATCTAATCTGCTGACATATTCCGTAGTGTGACGCACCACGGCCAAGCCTTTATTCGAATCGTTTTATTATCCCACCTCAACGCGTCATGCGAGGCGGTTTCCTTGGCACGTCTTGTTAAAGCAGAGATCGTGTCCCCTTATTCCGGGATTCTCATCAATACGGCGTGGGTAACCCAACCGCTTCTAGGACTCCTAGACTATAGGCAAGTCCAAACGGCCACGGAGAGGACGCTGGATATTCACCCTCTTTATAAAGGGACAAGGATTTTATTTTTCCCTACCGTGCTCAATCGAATCCTTCCCCCACCTCAAGATCAAACACCCAAAGTTCAGGTCAGGTGCTCCGAACCTCCAATCATGTCCAGATCTAGCCTTCAAGGCTGATGGGTGCCTTCCTCCATTACGGAAGAAGACATCAAAAAGTTGAGGGAGGCCAGATATCTGACTGCCAAGGTTGTGCATCGTCTGCCTGCTCGAGGGCAGGCTGTCCCCTCCCCAAACCCAACGAGAGCGTCGTGTTCGTCTCCCACTTCCTCCGAGGTCTAGGCCTTGCTCTGGATACTTTCGTCAGGGGTTTGATGTTTTATTACGGGCTAGACTTCCATGATCTAGCTCCGGACTCCTTTCTTCATATCACGACATTCATTGTCGTGTGTGAGGCCTTCCTCCGGGTTACCCCTCACTTTGGCTTGTGGCTCAAGACCTTTGAAGTAAAGCCGAAGATGATCGAGGGGCAACATGCAGCGTGTGGAGGTGCCTCAATATGCAAGATGACGGGAGCTCCATGGCCCAAAGGTTCCATCCTAGAGGTGTCTGAATTGTGGCAACAAGAGTGGTTCTACATCACGGCTCCTAGAAGTGCCAAGTGGGCGGCCGCCCCTGTTTTCCGCTCGGGCCCTCCACCACAACTGATGTCATGGATTTGCAGAGGTCTGAGCTGGGGTCCAGCCAAGGACGTGCCTATACTGCAAAGCCGCATTCGATATCTCTTCAATGGAGATTTTAGTTTGGTTGTGGTAATACAAGTTATGCTGGTTCGTCAAGTCCAGCCTTGCAAACGCCGGCCTCTTTGCTTGTGGGAGTTCAATCCTGCGGGACCGCGTGTGATTCAAAATTTCCTCGGCCTGACGCACGAGGAGGTGTGCAAGTCATTCTTCGGACCTCAGGTAGAGTGTCCGGAAATCACCGAGGACGTGGGCCTGAGCAGTAACCGCGCCGCGGAACAGGTAAGGAATCTTCCGGGCGAACATACTATCTCTTATTTGTTACGAAGTTATCTCTGAGAGTTTGCTTTTTGACCAGGACTGGCTAACAAAGGCGAAGTTGATTCGGTGTTCGGCCCCCCTCCATGAGGGTTTGGACAATCTGGTATTGGAAAAGATGCTCCAGGTCGCACCTTGCCCGTAGCCCTTGAAGGAAGATACTGGGGAGGAAAATACGGGCGGATGCGGGCCCCCAACGCTGTCTGTTCTGACCAAGGGAGCGAGTGTCTCCATGAAGGAAGACGACCGGAGGAGGAAAAGGACTGCGGCCGGCGATTCGGAAGCCGAAGCTTCCAAACGGGAGAAGAAGTCTCCCACAGAGGGTCCTACCTTGGGGGGTGCTCTTGCCGCACAAAGTCTGCGGGGGGGATCAATTCTCCAGCAGGTCGTAAGTCACCCGAAATACTTTAATAGTACAGGTATGCCATCTTTTTCTTCTGAGAAAATAACCACCGCATATATCTTTGCAGTTCGGGCAGTGACCCGAAATACTTTAATAGTACAGGTATGCCATCTTTTTCTTCTGAGAAAATAACCACCGCATATATTTTTGCAGTTCGGGCCTTAGCCCCTCTCAAATAAGCTCGTCTTCGGGGGATCTTCTTCCAGAGATGATGGAGAGCGAGACGCCTCCTCCGGACTCCTCCGCTCTGGAAGCGGGCGACCCCGAAGTGTCGTCACGGAGGGCCTCTCCGAGTCTAGTGAGGCCAGAAGATAATCCCATTGACCCCCGAAGCTCTGTGTCTGGCTCTTGAAGAGAGCGGAAAAAGAGTCCGGCACCGTCTATTGTGCGATCGGATGTTCTGAGGGAGTTGGTGGGGTGAGCGGCCATCTCAGATGAACACCGTGTGCTGATGAATACGGTGATGGAGAGAATCTTGTCTGCCGAAAGCGGATTGCATGAAGCTTTTATGAGTCTACTGACAGGCTTTGAGGTATGTAAAATAATGTATGATAGTCCTGCACATGCTAAGTGTGCCCTGTGTAGATAGTAGCCCCTGAGACTCTGGTTGTCGTCGGAAACAATGACGAACAGAGGGTCATATTCCCAGGTAATAACCATACTGCCTCTATGTGCAGGTGATGGAAGCTCCGGTGGCTAGCCGGACTAGCGAGTTTGCCCATTTAAAATGGCAGTTGGATGCGGAAGACGCCGACATCGAGCTTGTTAACAAGAGGCTTGACGAGGCACAGGGTAAGTGTCATTATCCGGTAAACGCCACATAGTAAGAGCAGCATGATGCCAGTATCTTTAATATGTTGTGACTGCAGATGGAGCTGCCACTATTGAAGCCTTGCGGGCAGAACTTGCCCGAGTCAAGGAACAAGCGAGGTTTGGTAATGCGGCTGCTTTGAAGGCGGCCGAAGAGTTGAGAGCCGAGAAGGCCGCGCATGGTGAGAGCCGAGATAAGATGGCCAAGATGGCCATAGAATTAAAGCCGCCGCCGACCGTTGCCGGGTTCTTGAAAAGGAAAACCTAGCGAAGGCATCAGACCTTGAGAAGGCTGTTGCGACGAGAAAGGACATCCGCTCTGCTATGAGGGCGAAGGAGGAGCTGCGGGAAGCCGGGGATATTGTAGCTGGGAAATCCTTTATGTTGCGGAGGAAGTTCGGAGATCCACGGTATGCCTCTCTGGATCGACTGTGGACTTCGGAGGATGTGTATATGGATTTGGCGGCGAGCGCTGCTGATGCGGCCAAGTACTTCTAGGGTTAGACGGACCGTGAAGTGGACCAGCTGTTTTGGACACAATTTAATTCTCCCGAGCGTCCGATTTCATTGACCGACCAATTAGCTGAATGGGCCGAACTGAATAGGTTGTCCAGACTCGCCATGAGGTCTGTTGTGGATCAGCTATGGCCGGAAAGGCCAAACCCGAACAGCTATTTCAGCTTGGTGCAGCAGCTCCTTGATGTGGTGTCGCGCGTTAATGCGATGAAGAGGTCGGCGTGCATAGTGAAAGTGCGTTATATCGACTAGAGGGGGGGTGAATAGGCGATTTTTATGAAAGTCTTCAAAACATGGAAGTTTCGAAGCCAAACGATAGAAATAAACATATTACCATGCAGCGGAAGGTAGACTACACTAGGCAAACCATAGTCAAGTATTCAATGAAGTGAAAGCACAATGACTAATAGCAGCTAGGTAGTAAGCATCAGGTAGGAAGATATTATGAAGCCGATCAGAACAAGTAGTCACTCAGTGAAGACAGAAGATAGTGCAATCATACAATGACTTCACAAGGACCAACAGAAAGTAAAGGGAAGGGAAGGATGAAACCAGTGACTCGTTGAAGACAATGATTTGTTGGACCAGTTCTAGTTGCTATAACAACTGTACGTCTGGTTAGGGCGGCTAGGTATTTAAACCTGAGGACACACAGTCCCGGACACCCAGTCCTGAACACGCAGCTCAGGACACCCAGTCCTCACCGTATTCCCCTTGAGCTAAGGTCACACAGACCTCGCCCAATCACTCTGGTAAGCCTTCAAGGTAGACTCCCAAACCTTCACAGACTTCGTTCACCGGCGATCCACAATGTCTCTTGGATGCTCAGAACGCGACGCCTAACCGGCTGGAGGATTCACAGTCCTCAAGTGTAATAAGTCTTCAGTTCACACAGACAAGAAGACTTAAGTGATGCCTAACACTCTTTGGCTCTGGGTGGTTAGGGCTTTATCCTCGCAAGGAATTCTCTCTCAAAGGCTTCGAGGTGGGTTGCTCTCAAACGACAAAAGCCGTACTCTAACTCTGAGCAGCCAACCATTTATGGTTGTAGGGGGTGGGCTATTTATAGCCACTAGGCAACCCGACCTGATTTGTCTGAAATGACCCAGGGTCACTAAGGAACTGACACGTGTTCCAACGGTCAGATTTCAAACACACACGGCAACTTTACTTGGGCTACAAGAAAAGCTGACTTGTCCGACTCTGGACAAGATTCGCTCTCATAGTCTTCACTCGAAGACATAGGTTTTGGTTAAGCATCACTTCAGTCATTCTGACTGGTTCACTTGGACCCCACTTAACAGTATAGTGGTTCCTATGACTCAACAAAGAAGAAAAAGAACTACGAAAGATCTAAGTCTTCGAGCTCCATAGGCTTCATGCGATGTCTTCTCTTGTCATAGCCTTCAATGAGAATATCTTCATATACCACCTTTGACACCAATGTCTTCATACATTTTTAGGGGTCATCTCTGGTAGGAAAACCGAATCAATGAGGGACTTCTACCCGTGTTATCCTGCAATTCTCACAAACGCATTAGTCCCTCAACTAGGTTTGTCGTCAATACTCCAAAACCAACTAGGTGTGGCACTAGATGCACTTACAATCTCCCCCTTTTTGGTGATTGATGACAAACTAGTTGAACTTTTCAACGGGGAATATAATATGTGAAATTGTAAAGGATAAGGAATTGTCTTCATTAGTTGCAAGGGCTCCCCCTAAAGATGTGCATATAAGTAATTTGCTTTTGGAATGCAAATGCACATGGCAGGTTGTACTCGTGGAGATCCTCTTCAACTTATGATGACAATTCATTATGCATGAGAAGGTATCTGAAGATAATGACATACATAATGGAAAATGGACGTCTGCAAAATGATCTAAGTGAGGAATTTATCGTCGCACATGGGGAATTTATCGTCGCATCACGAAGTAGCAAATAAGTAGCAGACGACCACCGAGTTTAGGTGTTACAACTCAAAGAACAAAATGTATCAAAACGAGAGTTGTAAACACGAGGCAAAATATAAAGCAACTACCCATGTGGACCCGCTTGAAGACTATCAAACTCATATGCTTCTCCCCCTTTTGTCACTAAGGACCAAAAAGGTTTGAAGACATAGAGCATCTACTCGTTCCCATGAAGAGTAGGTGAAGCAGCAGAGTCGTCAGTGGTGTTCGGCGGTGCAGAAGAACTTGGAGCATTGTCGAAGCGTGCTGAAGGAGGTGGCGGTGAAGTAGCATCGTCTTCGTCCTCGATCACTCTGGCATTCATAGTTGCAGCAGAGGAAGAGAACTCAGAGTATTCAAGAGATGGAGTTCGTCGCAGCACTGTCCTTCGAGGAGGTGTGGAGTCAAACTTGAAGCGTTCAGAGAAACCATCCTCTTGAAGATCATCTTCAGAGCACATAAGCGTCAGCCCTTTCCATGTGCGTCGAGAGGTTTCATGGGAACAAGGGCATTCTTGGTGGCAAGATTGCGAATGCGGTTGACATCCACCAAGAGGCTCTGCATTTGGCGCTTTAGCCAGTCATGATGCCTATCCTGTTTCTGAGGAAGAGCCACAAGAAGCTCTCGGTCATTGAGAACACGAGATCGCTTCTTGGGTCGTTGCCAAATAGTGCTTTCGGTGGCTTCAGTAAGGGCACGATGAGGTGCACGTGTAGTTCCAGCCAGAGGATAAACACGGGTGACTGCTTCAACTCCGTCAATTTTCTGAGAGAAACTTTGATGCTCCGCATTCTGAAGACTAAGAGGCTCCTTGGCAGGTTCAGGATAAATGGCTTCAACGGACATATCCACATGAGGCAGAAAGATCCGATGATTGCGAGCAGATGGCTGATATGAGATAGCGGAGTGGAGTTTAATCAGCCACATTATCCATGGAGCGTAGAACTTGAAGCCAAAAAGATCAGAGCCTGATGCAGCAAGTTGGCAGATGAAGAAGTCCTGTGCATTGAAGCATTTGCCATGAAGAATATAGAAGACCAAAGTCTTCGTTGCACCTTCTAGCTTGGCATGTGGAGAATGTCCTTTGATGGGCCAGAGAGTTCGCCTTATGATGTGATAAATAGTCCTTGGCAGATACTCAAGGTCTTCAACAAGGAACTCCTTAGGATATGCAGCATCTTGTGGCAATGGCTTCATCATACTGAGCATCTGACTCGTGTTTGGTTCAGGCTTCTGAAAGATGCTCTCCATAGCTTCACTGTGAAGCTGACAGCCAGGTTCGTAGAGATCGCCAGGAGTGGGCAGACCAGTGAGCTCAATGATATCAAAGCCTTTGGCTTTGTGATGAACATTTCCTGTCATCCACTCCAGGACCCAAGTCTTCGGATCTGTGTTGTACCCATGGATGTGAAGTGTGGCATAGAATTGGAGCAGCAACTCTTCATTCCAGTGCTCTTGGTCGGTGACAAACGGCAACAATCCAACCACTTTGAAGCAATCCAGAGCTTCTTCCAGACAGGGCAGACCAGCTATTGCTTCGATGTCAAGACGCTTATGTGGGAAGATGCGACCTTGATTGTACAGAATGCAGGAGTAATAGCTTCGTTGCGGATAGCTCCAGAACCAATCAGAAGATATTCTATCCCTTGAGTAGGGGTTCTTGGAGCTATTGAATAAGGTGTTGTCTGCTTTGAAGCCGTTGACATTGAAGGATCTAGGTGCTGATGCAGGACCTGGAAACCTGGGCAATCATGGGATTGGCTTCTGTACCTGAGGCCTGTGCTCAACATGATAGTCAAACTAAGGACCAGCAGCAGGCGCAGGAACAGAAGCAGTAGTATCATTGGCTTCGCTGACTTCTGGTGCTTTTGGTGGTGTAGGCTCCACATTGGCTTCTGTCATGACAGCGTCTGTGGCGTCGGTGGCAGCCTCAAGATTCTCAACCTCCACTTGATGAACTGGAGGGTCGGTCACAGTCACGTTCTCCTCGAGAACAGCTTCTTGGTGAGACGGGGGTGTAGCAGCTCTTGGGATTTCTTTTTCATCGGCTGATGCAGCCGGAATGTCTTCAGCAGTTTTAGCTTCAGACTTAGATACTGGAGGCCTTGGTCCTTTGCGAAGCCTGCGTAACGCTGGCGACGCCTATGGAGATGGAGTTGGCTGGGCCTGAAAGTAATCTTCCTCTTGTGCTTGTGGGTGATCAGCCCATGATGCATCCTGAGCAATTGGCGTCAGAGGACGACCAATGCTGATGAGTTCGCTGTGCATTAGCACAGGCGATGATACCTGTTGGTGCTCGATCTGAGGAAGAACTGCATCATCTTCAACATGGTCATGGTGACCAATGTCTTCAGCAGCGGTGGGATCAGCTGCTGGAAAAGTCTTCAGCTTCATGAGCCTCTGTGAAAGCAGGCTCATGGACAGTCAGTTGGCGCTCTTGATGTTCAGTGGCTGGGCGAACCATGGAGATGGGTTCAACAATTAAGGGCTCTGTGGGAGCATCCCGTTCCTTCTTGGTCTTCTGCTTCTTCTTGGAGGGAGCAGTAGTAGAGGCTTTAGGATGTTTCCTCTTTCTGGCTTCTGCCTCAGCAGTCCTCGTCTTCTTCAGTTTTGAAGCGGTTGACCTGGCCTTTGGCTTCGAGCCAGTCATGCTAGTTGGGAAGACAATGGGATCTGCTTCCTGCCTTGGTGCGTCGGGTTCGGCCATAGCGGGCTTCTTCTTCTTCTTTGCAGCCATCCTGGGGTCGATGCCAGGACGCCCAAGGGCCTTGCGCTTCTCAGCCTCATTGTAGGCTTGCACACACTTGTCAGCCAGGCTCTTCATGCGCTCACGAGAACCTTGAGCTTCTTCACGCCTCTTGAGAAAGGCTTCTTTAAGCTCATGCAGCATGATTTTGAAGTTCTTGACCTTTTGCATGCTGAGCTAGGTCATATGCTTCTTGAATTGAGCTTTCTCAAAGTCAATCTTCTGCTTCAGTTCGACGATGCGCTGAGCTAGAGCTAGCTCTGAAGCAATGGCGGCATGGAAGGCGACACTCAGACCAATGGGAAGTTGCAGGTCTTCAAAGCTGAGGTTGGGCGTTTCAAACCACTCATCAATGAAGTCGTGGATGATTGCCACGTCAAAGAGGGGAAAATTGTTGAAGATTTCTGCTTCTTCTTTGCTCTTGATCAGTTGCTCAAGAGCGTCATCTGCAAGATCTTTATCACTGGACAGATCAATGTCATCCTTGCGTAGAATAGCAGCAGCAGTCAGTTCTTGGCTGGTGTGTGGCAGAGGCATCTTGACTTTTTGGGGCTTGGAGATGCGTGACGGATCTTTAGACTGCACACTGTCTTCAGGAGGTGCAGTAGCCAATGGCTTCGCCCGTGAGATTTTTGGTGGAGCAGCTGATCTTGAAGCCTTAGCCTTGTTTGGCTTCTGCGGCTTTGGAGTAGGAGCTGGGGCTTCATCAGTGTCAGCATCATCATCAGAATGATCCACTTTGGCACCTTGAACTGAGATGTGAGTGATGAGACCATCAAGGTTGTAGAAAGGACCGATGACATTGGGTTTTGCATCGCGTGTGCCGTTGGCCCGGGGAGTAGAAGGACCAGGGTTGAAGTCTAGTCCCAATGACTTCTTGTTTTCCTTGGCCGATGCCTTTGCGTGCTGGAAGTTGCGCTTGAAGAGATTATCGTCATGACACCATAGCAATGATGATGGGTCGGCATCTTCAGGCTGAGGTCCACGGACCATACACGGATAGAAACCCTGAGCAATAGCTTCAGCTCTGTTCTTGGGTGGTAGGCCTCAGAAGAGAATATCACCCCAAGGACTTTTGATAGCACTCTTCTCAGCATATTCCTTGGTCACGAATCTGTATTTGTACCACTGTTCTGCCCAATATCTTCGAATCCACTAGATTCGCGTCTTGCGCTGATTATAATCCTCTTCAGGATCTGTTTTGTAAAGCTCTGAGAGGTCATCAGGAAAATCTCTTGATGTTCCCCCACGACGCTGTCTGCCTCCCTTCCTTGCAGATTTCTCTGTAGCCATGAACTTTAAACTGAATGGCTTCAACACGTTCAAAGGCTTCAGAGGCTTTCGCTTGCTGGACAAACAAGAACTGGCTTCGGGAGAATTTATATGATACTGTAAGAATTTTGCAAATGAATGCAGACTATGAGAACCAAGGGATTCTCCCACGGACATGTACATGTGATAGCATTAAGGTGCGAGGGAAGGGGAAGAGGTCATATGCATTCTCAGAAGATTTTGAAGATAAATCAGTTTAGAAGACATTGACCTCATTG
Organism: Triticum urartu; assembly: GCF_003073215.2. Taxonomy (NCBI): domain Eukaryota; kingdom Viridiplantae; phylum Streptophyta; class Magnoliopsida; order Poales; family Poaceae; genus Triticum; species Triticum urartu. The sequence goes on along the minus strand of NC_053028.1, from coordinate 52,318,475 downwards.
TGCGAAGACATTCACTCATAGATAAGGAGTTGGTTCCAGATTTGTATGAATCCACGGATCAGTACAAGTGAGGAATCTAACTACTTTGTGAAGCATAAGTGAATATACTAGGCATATTATGAGATGCAGTATGAAATAGATCCAACTTGTGTGAACAGAAACTGCTTGTGGTAGAAAGTGATGAATCTATAGGATCAAAGGGGCCGTAAAAAGGAAGTTTTATTTACCACACGAAGAACTGCTAGACGGAGTGGAAGAGGAGGCCGAGCAGTCCGATCGTCCGTGCCCTAACTTGGCGACGGAGGACACCTACGGCGACGGCGGAGAAGACGATGTCCGCGGTCGGCATGAAGACGGCGTCGGAGAGGTTGCGGCAGCTAAGCACTTCGTCACCGGCGTCGTCGAGGGCTAGCAGTGGCGCTAGGGTTCGTGTGAGAGTGGAAGAAGAGATAATGACTGTGGTGAGGCGTGTATTAATAGGGACAGAGGCGGCTCAGTGTTATTACACAGGTGCCCCTGGCGATTCACATCTGAGGAACACGTGGCCATCATGCAGCATGTTGGAGGTTGTTCCACGTCCCACGCACACCTGGATTGTCGGGTGGTCGTTCCCACTTCTCCGGGTTTCAGGTGAAGGAATGAGCATTGAAAACGGACTTAATGTTTGTCTCTATATCTTCTGCTGACAAGGACGCAGAGAAGACATTCGACAGTTTCAATAGAATGCATATGATTTGGAGAGATAGAGTTTGAGATAGAAAGCATAGAGTGGTTAGGGTTCGATCACATTCACTTAGTTCAAAAGATTCAACAAGAAGACATAGCTATAAGTGAATGCTGTAGAGGACAGAACACCAGTATATATATAATCAACATAGTGAAGATAATCATGAAGACATGTTGAGATTGAAGTCAAACCAAATGTGAAGACATAGCAAATGTAACGCCATGAGTGAGACACTTCAAACAGAACATTTGGTGGTGGCGTTACCCACGGTATAGGAAGTATTAGACCCAGACACGGCGCACAATTATCGTGGCGCTCTAAATTCAAATTCCTCATTAATGTATTCACACTTAGAATGCATGTCTTCATTGATTGAAGATATACTTTACTTCGTGTGTTGCACATCTAAGTCATCAATATGCATAAGTGTTAGGATGTGTGCCTGATCACAGGACATTTGAGGATTCCAAGATATTTAGCTCACATCGTAACTTGCAAAATCTTTTCTCATCCAAGGGCTTGGTGAAGATATCTGCCAATTGCTCTTCAGAGTTGACGTTTATGATATCAATGTCTTCCTTCACAACATGATCTCTGAGAAAGTGATGACGAATTTCAATGTGCTTTGTCTTCGAGTGCTGAACTGGATTGTTGGCAATCTTGATGGATCTTTCGTTGTCGTAGTAGAGTGGCACTTGCTTCAAATGAATGCCATAGTCTTTGAGTGTTTGCTTCATCCACAGAAGCTGAGCGCAGCAAGATCCAGCAGCAATGTATTCAGATTCAGCAGTGGAGAGAGATACACAATTCTGCTTCTTTGAAGACCAACATACAAGTGATCGTCCCAGAAAATGACATGTGCCTGATGTAGACTTGCGATCCACCTTGTCACCAACATAATCAGCATCCGAGAATCCAACCAGATCAAACTCTGAGCCCTTTGGATACCATAATCCTAGAGTTGGGGTGTGAGCCAAATATCGAAGAATTCGCTTCACAGCTAAGTGATGCGACTCCTTTGGTGCCACTTGGAATCGAGCACACATGCAAACACTAAGCATAATATCTGGCCTAGATGCACATAGATAAAGTAAAGAACCAATCATGGAGCAGTATACCTTTTGATCGAACTCTTTACCATTGTCGTCGGGACCCAGATGATGTTTGGCTGGCATTGGCGTCGTGAAGCCTTTGCAGCCTTGCATACCGAACTTCTTCAGGCAATATTTGAGATACTTCTCTTGAGATATGAAGATGTCGTTGCGTTGCTGTCGTATTTGAAGACCGAGGAAGAACTTCAGTTCTCCCATCATGGACATCTGATATTGCTCTTGCATCATATATCCAAACTCTTCACTGTACTTCTGATTGGTGCAGCCGAAGATGATGTCATCCACATATATTTGGCACACAAACAGTTCACCATCATATGTCTTCGTGAAGAGAGTGGGGTCGAGGGAACCAAGTATGAAGCCTTTGCTCTTCAGGAAGTATTTGAGTGTGTCATACCAAGCCCGAGGGGCTTGTTTGAGGCCATATAGTGCCTTGTTGAGCTTGTATACCATGTCAGGATGTTTTGGATCTTCAAAGCCAGGCGGTTGTGCAACATACACTTCTTCTTCAATCTTGCCATTGAGAAAAGCGCTCTTCACATCCATTGGATATAGAAGTATGTTATGATGATTTGCATAGGCCAGCAGTATGCGTATGGCTTCAAGTCGACCCATAGGAGCAAATGTTTTGTCGAAGTCAATCCCTTCCATTTGAGTATATCCTTGAGCAACGAGACGAGCTTTGTTTCTGACAACTTGACCATGCTCATCTTGCTTGTTGCGGTCTATCCATTTGGTGCCTATTATATTGTGGTTCCGAGGATCAGGACGCTTAACCAGTTCCCATACATTATTCAGCTCAAACTGTTGAAGCTCTTCTTGCATAGCTTGAATCCATTCAGGTTCCATGAAGGCTTCTTCAACTTTCTTAGGTTCTGTTATTGAGACGAATGCGAAGTGCCCACAGAAATTTGCTAGATGTGTTGCCCTTGAACGAGTGAGCGGACCGGGTGCATTGATGCTATCAATTATTCTCTCAATCTACACTTCATTGGCAACACGAGGATGTACAGGGCGAAGATTTTGCTCTTATTGATCATTGTCATTGTCAGAGGGATTGTCTTCAGGTTGAGCATTGTCTTCAGGTTGATCAGGTGCGGAGATGATAAGTTCCTCTTCAGGTTGAGCTTCAGAGGGTATGATTTCTCCAGTTCCCATTAGTTTGATTGATTCACTGGATGGAACTTCATCTAGCACATTTGGCAGGTGCTCTCTTTGTGAACCGTTAGTCTCATCGAACGGCACATCCACTGTTTCAACCACCTTATAATGAAAGAGATTGATGACTCTGTAGGAGTGCGAATCCTTTCCATATCCAAGCATAAAACCCTCATGTGCTTTTGGTGCAAATTTTGAAGTGTGATGTGGATCCTTGATCCAGCACCTGGCGCCAAATACTCTGAAGTAACTAACATTCGGCTTCTTGCCAGTAAGGAGCTCATAAGATGTCTTGTTCAGAAGCTTGTGAAGATAAACACGATTGATTGTATGGCATGCAGTATCAATGGCTTCAGGCCAGAATTTTCTTGGAGTCTTGTATTCATCAATCATTGTTCGGGCCATCTCGATGAGTGTTCTGTTCTTGCGTTCGACGACGCCATTCTGCTGTGGCATGTACGGGGCTGAGAATTCATGTGTGATGCCCAAAGTATCAAGATATGTATCAAGGCCAGTGTTCTTGAATTCAGTGCCATTGTCACTTCTGATGTGCTTTATCTTGGCGCCATAGTTATTCATTGCTCGATTGGCAAAGCGTCTGAAGACATCCTTTACTTCAGTCTTGTAGAGCATTATGTGCACCCAAGTATATGTAGAATAATCATCAACAATGACAAAGCCATAGAGACAAGCAGTAGTAGTAAGAGTTGAGTAATGAGTGGGACCGAAAAGATCCATGTGGAGCAGTTCGAAGGGTCGAGTTGTTGTCATGATTGTCTTCGAGGGATGTTTGGCCCTCATCATCTTTCCTGCTTCACAGGCACCACATAAGTGATCTTTCTTGAACTTGACGCCCTCGATGCCTATGACATGCTTCTTCTTTGCAAGGGTGTGGAGGTTCCTCATGCCAGCATGCCCTAGCCTCCGATGCCAGAGCCAGCATTCTAAAGCTTTTGCAAGAATACATATGACAAGCTGTGGTCCTGCTGAGAAATCTACCACGTACAAATCATCCTTCCTATACCCTTCAAACACTAGAGACTTGTCAGATTCCATTAGAACAAGGCAATGATATTTTCCAAACATTACAATCATATTTAAATCGCAAAGCATTGAGACAGACATTAAGTTGAAGCCAAGGGATTCAATAAGCATGACTTTATCCATGTATTGATCCTTTGAGATTGCAACTCTACCTAGACCCAATACCTTACTTTTACTAGTGTCAGCAAATGTGATGTGACTCTTGTCGGATGGACGTAAGGTTGAGTCCATAAGAAGGCTTCTTTTGCCAGTCATGTGATTGGTACACCCACTATCAATAATCCATTCTGAAGCAGCTGGTGTCGTACCCTACAGTGCAGTTAGGGGGATAGGCTTCACGAAGAGAATTGTGAAGCAAAAACATTTGACGAACCAGTGGGTTATGAAAGCTTAGATCGAGATTAGGACTGATAGGGAGAGTAGCAAGCGATTCAGGAACGAAGTACATAGTAAGACCATTCGGGCATTTGATCTTGCGCCCTACAAGATATTTAAGGTCCCCAGCAATAGCGTCAGACAATTTTGGTTTTCTACTGGAGACCCTTCCCTGCAAAAGAGAGTTAAGCTTTCTTAGCCACCCACATCTTCAAGGGTGGCTGAGAAGCAATAAGTCTAAGTGCAGCGTCTGAGAACTTTGGCTTTGGAGCCCTAGCAAAAAGTCTTGCGGGTGGACAATAGTACTCATAGGAATAAGCTGAATAGTTCTTGGTCTTATGAACATGGCGGTTTGATGAACCATGCTCATATTCATAGGGCTGAGTATGGTTTCCCTGCAAAACATTTGCGTCAGTGCGACTCAGGTGAGTCCTCTGTTTGTATGAAGCCTTTGGACCATATGAAGCCTGTGGTCTGGGGTTTGTCTTCTTCACCTGTGGTGTCATGATGACATTCACAGGAAGATTCTCCAAACACCTTTTTGGCACCCATATCTTCTTCATAGGCGGTCCATTCCTGCAGTTAGTACCAATATACCTGGCAAGCACTTCACCATTCTGATTCTTAAACAGTATATAGTTTGCATCAAAGGATTCATTAATGACAATTGGGTTAGAACAAGTGAAGCCAGATAGAGTGGATGGATCTGCTGAAGGTTCCTTTGCAACAACCCATGTGGTCTTGGGGTACTGCTCAGGTTTCCAGTAAGAGCCATCAGCATTCATTTTCCTTACGAACCCAACACCCTCTTTCCTCGGGTTTCGGTTCAGGATCTGCCTTTTGAGGACATCACATAGTGTCTGATGCCCTTTAAGACTTTTGTACATCCCTGTTTCAAGCAATGTCTTCAACCTAGCATTCTCATCAGCAATAGTAGTGGTATCCTCAGCAGAGGGGTTAGTTCCCACATCAACAGTTGAAGATATTGCAATAGTAGCAGCAGTAGAACATTCAGCAACAGAGGTAGCATTATCATGCTCAATGCATTTAAGACATCGTGGTTCAAATCTTTCCTGAGCTGAACTGATTTGTTTGGCGCGAAGCGACTCGTTTTCTTTCTGAAGATCTTCATGAGCCGCTCTCAATTTCTCAAGATCTTGCTTCCTTTGAAGATAATCGTAGGAAAGCCTTTCATGAGCTGTTGAGAGCGTTTCATGATGACTTTCAAGTTCCTCATACTTAATGTGAAGATTTTTTATGTCTTCAATTAAGGACTGAGATCGAGTCATTTCATCGTCTAACAGATCATCGCTTTTGTCTAACAGTTTTTGAATGTGTTCCATGGTTTTCTGTTGTTCAGTTGCAATTTTAGCGAGTGTTTTGTAGCTGGGTTTGGAACCACAATCAGATTCATCATCACTAAATGTTTGATAGTGAGTAGTGCGTGTGTTTACCTTGGCACCGCGTGCCATGAAGTAGTAGGTAGGAGTGGAGTAGTCTTTGTCTTTGCATAGGTGTCGGTGATGGAGTCATTATCTTCAGTGTTGAAGATGGACTTTGCAACGTATGTTGTAGCCAGACTCGCAATGCCAGAATCGGACTCCTCCTCAGACTCCACCTCCGCCTCCTCAGAAGCGGACTCCTCCTCTGAATCCATTTCCTTGCCAACAAACGCATGTGCCTTGCCAGATGAGCTCTTCTTGTGTGATGAAGACTTTGAGGAAGACTTGGAGGAAGACTTTGAGTATTTCTTCTTCTTCTTTTCATCAGAATCATACTCCTTGCTCTTCTTTTTCTTCTTGTTCTCAATGTCCCACTGCGGACACTCAGAGATGTAGTGGCCAGGTTTCTTGCACTTGTGACATGTTTTCTTCGTGTAGTCATGAGCAGAAGCTTCATCATTCCTTGAGCTTGATCGTGAAGACTTTCTGAAGCCTTTCTTCTTGGTGAATTTTTGGAACTTCTTCACAAGCATAGCAAGTTCCTTTCCAATGTCTTCAGGATCATCAGAACTGCTGTCAGATTCTTCTTCAGATGAGGAGACAGCTTTTGCCTTCAAGGCACGAGTTCGCCCATAGTTGGGACCATAGATATCTCTTTTCTCAGAAAGCTGAAACTCATTTGTGTTGAGCCTCTCAAGTATGTCAAACGGATTGAGTGTCTTGAAATCAGGACATTCTTGAATTATCAGGGCTAGGGTGTCAAACGAACTGTCAAGTGATCTCAGGAGTGTCTTGACGAATTCATGCTTGGTGATCTCAGTAGCGCCACTACTAGGAAAAGGCCTACTAATGGCGCACCTAATTTGGCCATTAATGGCGCATTAGAGGTGCGTCATTAGTGCCACGCCATTAGTATATTTTACTAATGGCGCACCACTGGTGCGCCATTAGTATCTGGTATACTAATGGCGCACCTCAGATGCGCCATTAGTATATACAACAGTGCGTCATTAGTATGCCTCCCAGGGGGCCATGTATACCCAGGTGCTTTGGCATACTAATGGCGCACAACAACAAGATGCGCCATTAGTAACTTCGGCATACTAATGGCGCACTGTTTAATGATGCGCCATTAGTATCCTTTGGCATACTAATGGCGCACTATGATGTGATGCGCCATTAGTATGAATATTAGGTTTTTTTATTTTTTTATTTTCTGTTTTTTGCAGAGGTTACAAAATGTATAATTGGACAAAATATAGACAGCACACATCAACAACAGATTCATCGAATACAATAGAAGATTAGTCTCTGAATACAATTCATCATATTAGTCTCCAAATACAATTCATCATATTAGTCTCCGAATTGAAAAGACCGAACAAAGATAGAACATTATATTACAAGTATCGAGACCGCGAGTAGTGAGTTTGTCTTCACATTACAAGTCGATATCGATCATCTAAACTACCATCACATAGAAGAGAGCTGCGGTCATCACGATGAGCATCATCACAATGAAACTCGTCTTCATCCGGTTCCTCCAGCGCTCCCTCCCCTCTCCCGCTAGATAGCGGGCGTATCTAGATTCGGCCTTGGCCCTAGTGGTGTACCCTTTGTAACTGTTACCACTGAATTGGTGAACCTGTCTCCGACACTCCTCCCAGTCGTCGTAGACTCCGGGAACCTTACCCTTGTACATGACATACGATGGCATCGCTATGCAGTAGCCAAACGAAACGTTAGTACCAATTCACAGACAATACATAAGCAATATATAAGTATGCAACAGAACGATCGGAAGAGAAAAGCAAGACATTTATAGCATCGATTACATCTAAGTTGAACGACTCTCGAAACCAAAGAGACATACTACAAGTTCATTAAAGTTTAATTACAACATGAGCCAATCGATGTTTCAGAACTAGACACAGCATCACTACTTTCGACTCGACTCAAGGGACCGGAGCGTGGATGAAGCCGCCGTCTATCGTGGGAGTCATGAAATAACGGTTGTTGTCAGCCTGCATTTGTAGCATTGTGTCGATGTCACTGTTGGACGGTTGATTTCTGAGGTAGAACTGCCCCGAGGTACGAAGGACATCTTGATAGATGATTTCTGCAAACTCCGACTGGATGCGAAAGAATTCTTGTCTGATGTCCACGTCCTGGATTGCCGACATGCTCGTGGCCCAATCTTTGAGTTTACTTGGTAGCAGAAGTTGATGCTTGTCCCGTACGATCGCCCGCATGTGATGGATGGTGTAGTAGGCACCCTTCTGACCGCCAGGCGGCTGCTTGACGCAGCAGAATGTCGTATTGTGGGAGAACACGTGCTTGCCGTACTTACGAATAGGCCTGGTGAAGGTGCCTCCAGATTTGGCGTAGCCGGGGAGAACATCATCAAGAACCTTCTTGACATTTGTGTAGTCTACGTTCGAATGACGGTCCGGGTCGAAATATGTGGCCACGGAATATTTGGGGCTTAGGAGGATGAGCGTGCAATGTGTGTCACTGCAGAAAACACGGAATGTGAAAAGAAAAACGATCGAAATCTAATAATTCATATGTTACGGGGCGGTTGAGGGGAGGACTTACTCGGGAAAGTAAGGCACGAGGAAGTTATCCTTATCTTGGTTTGCCAGAATGACGCCTTCGAGGTAAGAACTCGTGACTTGCCGGTCCCTAGCGCTGCCCAAGATCTTGGCACGCATGTAGAAGGGGTCGACTATCACGATGTCCGGGGTCTTGTTGCGAATGATCCGCATCTCCATACTTAGCGAAAATAGCCAAACGAAGGTGTAGTGCAGCGAATGAAGGTTCAACATAGCGTGGATGTCATCAAACCGCAAGACGATCGTACCACCGATGGAGTTATCCACAAAGCCCTTGCCCTCTAGCACCTTGGCCGCGAAAACCGGGTATGCCACATCCTTCTCTCTGAGACGCCGCTTCTCCAAAGAAAGAACACTGTCATGCAGACTCCGCATAGCACCGGTTGCAGCATCGAACATATTTCTCGGTAGCATCGGCCTACCCGCCACATGCAGCCTCCTCATTAAATCCTCAGGTGAAGGTGGCCCGTCCTGAGCACGGATCGTACTCGGTGCCGGCTGGTCCGCACCCTTGTTAGTCTTTCTTTTGCGCGCCTTCTTCTTCTCCTGTAATGGGACCGAGTTCTGCTCACAGACCGCCTTCTTGAGTGTGTTGGGGCTGATAATATTTCGCACCTCGCCTATGTGAGGCTCGGTGAAGTCGGCAGCTGGAGGCGTCTCCTGAGAGCTGAACTGCAGACGACGCCTGTTGCAACTTGGCTTCTCCGCGGTACCAGCTAGATCGCGCACGTCTTTTGTTGGGTTGGGTTCTTGAGAAGGAGGCCCCATGAAGTCGCCACCGTACCCATGATCGGCAATGTACTGATCGACATTGTCAAATGTATCGTCGTCGTCGTCGTTCTGATCCTGTGCCATATGCATGTTTGGATCCAGTGGCATAGGGATGTCCGGCACCGTTGCGGCGGTCTTGCCATGGGGCCGACTTGGAGCCGGCACGACTGGCGGTGTTGTCTTTGGGGTGGTGTCCCCCGCCCCCAAACGAATCTGGCCCTTCGGCCAAAGCAGGGGCCAGCTCAGGCAGGCGCTGAGGGTCATCACGTCATCATCGTCGGCCCCGACGGGTCGAATCGGAGGTAACAACTCGTCGCAGCCTGGCAGCACCCGAACCAGTTGAACCCTAAACAAGTTGGGTGGCATCTGGGTACCGTGGAACAAGGGGTTGCCTGGTTGAATGATTTTTCCCTTGGCGACATCGACCAACTCGTTGTTCACGAAGTGCAGGAGAGTGCACGGAACGTCGGCGGCACCCTGCGAAGACATGTAGGGCGTCAGGGATGCCCAGTCAAAGGCAAGGAGATGAAGTCCTCGGCCGAGAGAGGCTTAATTAGTTACCGTGATGATGGCGTCGAGTTCGGCTAATGTCGAGGCACCGCCAACGGCGGGCGTGCAGTTGACGGAGGGGCCGCTTGCTGCAGAGGTGTCGGCCGGCGTACACCCGGGTGCATTAAGCTCCCGTGCCGGCGTCGGAGACACCAATGGCCCCGCCATCGCGTTCTGTGAGTTGCTGGCCGTGAAGCTAGGAATCGGGGGCGGCCCCTGTTGGCCGCCCGCAATCCACGCACTAATCCCCTGGATCAAGGTAGGCACAATGGCGGTGATCGTCCTTCCGAGTTGTTGTTCCACTTGCTCTTGGACAATCTCCGGAATCCGCGCCACCTGTGCCCTGAGTTCTTGAACCTCGCACGCCTGGCTTTCCGAGCTGGTCTTTTTCTCCTTTCGCCCACCAGTGTTATAGTATGACGACCATTTTGTCGACAAGCCTTTGCCGGCCACACGACCAACTGACGTCGGCTTACTGAGCTTATCCTTGTTCTTCATTACATTCAACGCCCTATTTAGAGTGGTGTCCCAAGGGTTGCTCTTAGTCGACCCCGTGCTACTGCTTTCAGTCGCCTGCGGAAGGAATGTGAACCATTTAGAAATTTGGCTTCATTAATTAGAATGCAACCATATGGAGCTAATTACACGGGGGTGTATTCCTTACCAGAACAAGCTCAAGCGCGCTGGTCTTCGGATCCGTGGTAAGCTCCTTTGTTTTCGTGTCCTTCTTGTACCGGGCCCTGACAAAGTTCCTGGTCTGCTTGTCACCGTATTTATCGAAGAGGGGTGGTAGGCCTTGCTCGGCACGGTCCTCCTCCTCCTTGTCCCATATAGGCTCCACCACTCTGTAACCGCCAGGACCGAGTGTGTGTTCCCCTAAGTTCAGCTCCCGCATTTCTTTCCCCCACTTACTTGATTCGGAGTTTGCGGTGCTCGAGCAATTGATCTTGAAGTCTTTGTAGTCATCTTCGGTGATCGAAGGATTTTTCTCCTTAATCTTCTCATAACTCTCACCTTTCTCGATCATTCTCTTCACATTGCTTTTCCAAGTAGACAGGGCCTTGCTCATCTTCGTGAGGGCAGCATTGTTCACTTTATTCCCTTTGAGGCTTGTGTTTTCAAATTCAGCGGGGAACTTGTATCGTTCGTGCAGCTTCGTGAAGAGGAGGTTGCGCAAATTCCCTCGGTCAGGATGCCTCAGGTTCTCGGTGTTGATCGAGACGGTGCTTCGGAGAATGCACCCGAGCTGAAGTGAGTACCCCTTGACTATTCGTTCGGGCGCCGTTGGATTCCCGTCGGAGTCCACTTCAGTAAATTCCTCCTTGAGGGTGCGGAGCACAGTCGAGCGCCGGTCCTTCCGTTGCCTCTTCGGTTGGCTGGCATCTGTGCGTGCGCCGCCATCATCAGTGGTGGCATCCTCGGCGGCACCATCAGTGGTGGCATCAGTGGGGTCATCCTCGGCGGTACCATCAGTGGTCTCAGGATCGGTGGGGAAGGCGGCGTCCTCATAGAAGTGAGGTTGTTCCTCCATCTCCTGGGACAGCTTCCAGAATGCCTTGACGCCCGAACCCCCGGCCTCATCATTGTTGGCCATGTTTCTCTCTAAATAGGAACAAAGTTTGGTCAAAAAGTTGGTTATTGTCAAGGAACAAGATCATGGTCTCATCATTTAGGGTTTGTCGACACCGAGGCATCCTAAAAGCTAAGCTTTTATCATTGAGTGTTTTTCGACGCCGAGGCACCCTAAAAGCCTAAGCTTTCATCATTTCGGTTTTTATCGACACCGAGGCACCCTAAAAGCCATGCATTAGTCACAAGTACGCCGGGGCACTTGATCCTACTTAATTAACTACTAAGATACCCCGGCCCATGCATTAGTCACAAGTACCCCATATGTCCTATTTTTAGCAAAGTCATGCTAAAATTCACGGAAAATTTCAGCATGACCTTTGCTGAAAATAGGACATATGGAGTACCCGAATTTGCCGAAACGGAAGTTAATCGACATTCCAGCAAACTCAAGGGCCTCTCGAGTGGACAAGGAAAAAAAGGCCTCCATCACAACATGGAAAATACATTGGGTACCTATATGGTATTAACATGCCATTATTTGTCAACAGAAGTAGCACAAAATCATTCTAGTACCAGTGTTTAACTAAAACTTGGTGTGAATAAGATCCTCTGTCAGTACTTCATACCAATAATCAAAACCCCAAAACCTGACCCCAACTAGTTACCATAAGGTCAAATACTGTCCACAAAACCATAACAGAAATAGCACAAAATTATTGAAGTATCATTGTTTAACTAAAACTTGGTGTAAATAAGGTAATAAAAGCAAATTATCCTAGCCAATATGGGTTTTCAGGAAATATTGAGACGTCACACTTCTGATCGACTCCTGAGGTACATTCTCAGCTAGCATAGTTTGTTTACCTTCTATTCCTATGTGGTTCATTACTTGATTTCCTTTCAGCCTCAAAGTTTATGTTTGTCCTGGTCATATTATGCTTTTGGCAACCACTAGAAATGTAAAAGATTTTTTGTGAACTTGGGAAGAAAAGAACCAACTTTCATCAAAGAAATAAAAATAAGATCATGAGCAGAATAGTTGTTAGGCATTTCTTGGCTGCAACAATCACTGAGTTTGCATAAATTCCTACCATCATCCATGAGCAGCACCACATAGCAGTTCACAGAGCAGAACATGAGGCAGTTAGCTACTGACAGAGCTCCCATCTATAGCCCTTTTTCTAGTAGTGGTTAATTGAAAACAGAGGCAGTAATCCAATACTCCAATAGTGCATCTACTGGAAACAAAATTCAGTAAATTTCCAGCGATTACTCCTAATGCAAACAAGATTCACCTAGCAAGGTTTATTTTGGCACTCAACTGCAGAATACACAAATCTCTACAGCAAGCTACTCCAAGCAGTACTACACCAACTAATGGCCATCTGTCCATCAACAGTTTGGAGTATTGGATTACTACACCAAGTCAAATTTAAACAACTGGAGTAGTTCAAGATACTGAATCTTGGTTTTAACCAAACAGTATTTATACTCCCCTTTCATTTAAATACACAGCAAAAGATTCATTTAAATACACAGTACTGACAAAATTCATCTAATTCTACTGGAGTAAAAAGGTTTCATTTAACTTAAAAGATTCAGAGAAGAGCAAGCAGGAGCACACTACTGCACAACTTAACTGAATTTTTTACTCCAATAATACTGGTACACTTGCTACTCCAGTACTGTACTTCATGTGGAAAAGTAACAGTAGCTACTGATGCTACTCCAAAACGCATGCACTCCAAATACAAGCACATAATCTTTTATTCAAGTAATAGTGTATGATGAATTTGATTATTCAGACTTAAGTTGCTTCAAGTGATGTCACTAGTTTCAGTTAACTAGAGTACTACAGCAAATGGAGTACCTAATCTGATCCAGTTAAAGTCTCCAGATGGAGTACCAAATGGAGTACTACAGCTGCTGCACTTGCTACACCAAAACAGCTACTGATCAAGTACCAGAGTACTCCAGTTGATCAAGCAGCAGTAGAAAGATTGTAAGTGTTTAAATTTAGTTGATCAAGCAGATTCGTCAAAGTACTACTGCAAGTGTTTAAATTCAGTCAAGTATACTACTCCGGTGTTTAATTAAAAGAAAAGTGCTTCATGATTCTCGCCGGGTGTACTCGCCGGGTGTTGCTTCTGTATTCGCCGGGTGTTGCTTCTGTATTTGAACAGGAAGACATATTCGCTGCAAGAACTACTACAAAAGCTACTGATAGAGGACCAGATTCCAGAGTACTCAGTGCTGAGTGAGTGAGGGGCTCACCGTAGAAGGTCTTGGCGTATGTACAACTCTCCGCGGCGGGGACTCAGAGACTGAGTGCACAGACCTCGCCGCAGCGGTCGCCGAGGAGGCCCCAACCGAGCTCAGCGTCGCCCTCCTGCTCCAGATCACTCTTAACAGTTCTGCATTGCACAAAGGCAGCAATGAGCCAATGATATCACTCCAAATCAGTGCATTGCCAAAAAGTGCTAAAATGTGTAGTATGCTAAAATGTGTAGTGTGCCAGATAGAGAATCTTTGCTATAATGTGTAGTGTGCCAAACTGAGAAACAATGCTAAAATTATACTAAATGTGTAAATGCTAAAATACCTTGTTGCAAATATGCACTGCAAGGTTAATGGCAACCGCTTCAGGGGCCCATCAATCCTATCTTGTTGTTGGAAATCATGGCATTCATATCAGTTAGAAAAACCAAACACGTAGACTAGATTAAACGAAATATTAACTTCGAATATACCATTAAAATTAGCTCAATTCCAGTTAAGGGATACTATGCCTGTTGGCTCTACAAACTTACTTTTGAAGCAGAAAACAGTGAAGGGGTCGAGGTCGTACCAAACTAAGGCGTCCGTCGGTGGTGGCTGGCCGGTGCTCCTCTCCTCTTGTAGCTGCAGCAGCAGGAGAAGAGCCCCTGCCCGCGGAGTGGAGGGGATCTTCGCGCGGACGGGGACAGAGCTCGAGGCAGTCCGTGGATGGCGGCGCCTGGTCGTCGTGGCGGAGGAGGGCCGGTGGTCGCGGGGACGATGCGGTGTCGACGGGGACGACCTAGTCGTGTGAAGCAGTGCGAGGGGAGGGGAAGTGGGAAGGTGTGGAGCGGGCGCGGGGGAGCCGGAGCGGGTGTGGAGCGGGCGCGGGGGTCGGCGGCGGCGGTGGAGAGCGGTCACGGGGAGCGCGGGGAGGCTCGCGCTGTCGTCCGTCCGAGGAGGTCGCGGGATCGAGGGGGGGAAGGGGAGAGGGAGGCGGCGGGGGCGCGTGGTCGGCTACGGCGCAGTGGGTCGGGGCAGCGGCGGCGGCGCGGTGGAGGGAGGGACGAGGGAAGGAGCGGCGCAGTGGATCGAGGGAGAGGGAACTGGCGATGGGGAGAGGGAAGGGGGGATCGGGCGAATACTAATGGCACAATACTAATGGTGCACCACCCCTAGGTGCGCCATAAGTACATCCATACTAATGGCGCACCTCACCGTGGTGCGCCATTAGTATTTTTTTTTATTTCTACTCGAGCCAACTAGCTCGACTGGTCAGCAGCCAGTTCTCACACCAGGAGGTCCTGGGTTCGATTCCCAGGCTCCACAAATTTTTTTTATGCATTTAAAATGCTGTTTGATACTTATTTGTGTTTAAATATGTTCAAACTTGTTTAAATCATAACAGTAATATTTTTTATAAGACGGTAATAATTTTTTTAAAAATATCATCAAACAGTAATGCCGGTGGAGCGGGGGAGGGTGCGCGGGGTGCGGGGGGTCGGCGGCGGCGGTTGAGTAGGGGAGGGGTGCGGGGGGTCAGCGGCGGCGGTTGAGTAGGGGAATCGAGGGTGCGGGGGGTCGGCGGCAGCGGCCGGTGGACCGGGGGGTGCTCGGCGGCGAGGGGGACCGGATCTGGCGAGGTGGGATAGCGATCGAGATGGAGGGGGATCGAGATCGAGTGTCCATGAAATTTAAAAATATTCATGATAGTTCAAAAAGTGCCCATGAAATACAATCGAGAAATGAAGGCTACAATTTAAATACAATCGATCTTAGCTAGCTATCTGTTCACAATCTTCTTGCCCTTCTTTTTCGCAAATGGAGTTCTTCTGTGGAACGGACGTCCTTTAGGTAGGGTGGTCCTGCTTCTTCTTGTGGTGTATGCTGCTACTTCATCATCGTCGTCATGTTCGATCCTCGGGTCGCCGTACTTGTCGAAGTCTTGCTCATTGGATACTCCATCCATTCCGATGATCTTCCTTTTGCCTCTCCTCACGACAACACGACTGGGCTTTGACGGGTCGGTAATGAAGAAGCATTGGTCCACTTGGGAAGCCAGTACCCATGGCTCATTTTTCGCAGTGACGTTTGCGCCCGCGGTCTTGGATTTGGCTTCGGGTATA
The DNA here is from genome assembly GCF_003073215.2 of Triticum urartu. Lineage (NCBI taxonomy): Eukaryota > Viridiplantae > Streptophyta > Magnoliopsida > Poales > Poaceae > Triticum > Triticum urartu. The sequence continues at coordinate 52,302,728 of NC_053028.1, read as the reverse complement.
ACCATGGTGGTGAAATACCGGTCTTCTTTTAGGACGCTCTTGGCCCATCTGACACGGAACATCGGGACCTTCTCTCTAGCGTAGCTCAGCTCCCAGATCTCCTCGATCCTTCCGTAGTATCTGTCCTTGTCGTTACCGGTGTAGGATTCCATCGTTACCCCGGAGTTCTGATAACCATCGCTCTTCATGTCCTTGGCCTCGGTGTAGAATGTGTAGCCGTTGATATCGTACGCCTCATAGGTCATCAGGTTGTGCTCGGCGCCCTGTGACAAGGCGAATATGAGTTGTTCTTCTGCGGAAGAATCCTCATGTAAAGGGTACGACAGAAGCTTCTGCTTGAACCAACGCGTGAACACATGAGTTGTGCTCTTTGAGTATATCTCCGTCCGTCCTCTGTTGGCCTCGGTCATTGTACATCTTCTTAATAAAGGTTTTGTGCTCTACCACCCAAGGATCGACCACGTATATGTGTTGTAGCGCGACTAGGTTTGCTCTTTCAAAGTCGGCGAGTCGACCCTCGAAGTCGACATGCATTTCGCGGCGACCCTCACGGTGACCCCATCCAGCGAGCCTGCCGAGGTGCCTGTTGACGGGCAGACCAATGGGGTTCTCGATGCCTAAATAATTCATGCAGTAGGAGATGCACTCTTCGGTCAGAAAGCCCCTGGCTATGCTTCCCTCTGGACGTGACATGTTGCGAACGTATCCTTTGATGACACCATTCATCCTTTCGAACGGCATCATGCTGTGCAGGAACGTCGGCCCGAGTTGGATGATATCGTCCACGATATGGACCAGTAGATGCACCATAACGTCGAAGAATGCGGGTGGGAAGTACATCTCAAGCTCGCATAGTATCACCACGATCTCTTCCTGTAGCCTTCTGAGTTGCCTCACACCAACAGACTTCCGAGAGATGACGTTGAAAAAGTTGCATAGGCCAAATAGGGTTTCACGGACGTGCGCGTCCATGATCCCACGGATTGCAACTGGAAGTATCTGCGTCATCAGCACGTGATAGTCGTGAGACTTCATCCCGCTAAACTTCAGCTTCGCTGGGTCTAGGTATCTGCTTATCTTCCCCGCGTAACCGTAAGGAAGTTTTACTCCTACGAGGCAGGTGAAAAACTGCTCGATCTCCTCCTGACTTAGAGTGAAGCACGCGGGAGGGTAGTCATTTCCGGTCTTCTTGGCCTTTTTGCCTTTGCGACGACTTTCCATGTCCTGCTTCGCCTCATCATCATCATCATCATATATAGCGTGAAGCTCCTGCCTGATGCCCATTGATTTCAAGTCCTCCCTTGCTTTCGGCCCATCTTTGGTCCTCTCTGGCATGTTGATCAGGGTACCAAGAAGACTCTCGCACACGTTCTTCGTGATATGCATGACATCAAGGCTGTGAGGCACACGGTGGATCTTCCAGTACAGCAAGTCCCAGAAAACAGACCTCGTTTTCCATACCTTCAGCAGCGGCTCTGGCGCCTTTCGCTTCTTTCCCGGCTCTGGCGCCTTTTGCTTCTTTCCCGGCAGTGGGCAGTCTTTCCAATTTTTCAACAGCTCGTCTATTTCCTCGCGGCTCCTCATACACGGGCGTCCTCGGGGTTCGGTTTCACCATCGAACAGATCCTTGCATTTTCTCCATGGGTCATCGTCGCGAAGCCACCTTCGATGTCCCATGAACACGGTTTTCGAAGACCCGGGATCTCTATCTAGCTGGCGATACGTTGTGTCATCCATGCACCTGACGTATCCAGAAAATCCGTGGACCACCTGCCCCGCGACATATCCGTAACCGAGATAGTCGTGCACCGTCGTGAGCAGCGCGGCTCTCATAGGGAAATATTCTTTCTCTGCGGCGTCCCACGTATTGGCTGGCGTTTTCCACAGCGTGTCAAGCTCCTCTTTCAGCAGCCCCAGATACAGATTGATATCGTTCCGTGGTTGTTTCGGTCCTTCAATTAGCATACTCATGTGAATGTACTTCCTCTTCATGCACAACCAGGGGGGAAGGTTGTACATCCACACAAACACAGGCCAGGTGCTATGTGTGCTTCTTTGGCTGCCAAATGGATTGACTCCATCGGTGCTCGCGCCCAGCACGATGTTCCTAGGATCGTTCCCAAATTCTGGGTCTTCGAAGTTCAACGCTTGCCACTGGCTCGCATCCTTAGGGTGACTCAGCATCTTGTCTTTTTTATCTATCTCCGGATCATTTGCGTCATCTTCTCGCTTCTTCTCCTCCCTATCCGCGTGCCAACGCAGGAGCTTTGCTACCTTAGGGTCCGTGAAATACCGCTGCAGACGAGGAGTGATCGGAAAGTACCACACCACTTTTCGAGGAGCTTTCTTCCTCTTCTTGTATCGAGTGACGCCGCACACCGGACATATGGTAGACTCCACGTGCTCGTCCCGATAAATGATGCAATTGTTCATGCACACATGGTATTTCACGTGCGGTAAATCCAGAGGACACACAATTTTCTTCGCCTCCTCCAAACTGGTCGGGCACTTGTTCCCCTTGGGAAGACGTTCGTGCCAGAATGACATGTTCTCATCGAACTGCTGTCAGATTCTTCTTCAGATGAGGAGACAGCTTTTGCCTTCAAGGCATGAGTTCGCCCATAGTTGGGACCGTAGATATCTCTTTTCTCAGAAAGCTGAAACTCATTTGTGTTGAGCCTCTCAAGTATGTCAGACGGATCGAGTGTCTTGAAATCAGGACATTCTTGAATCATCAGGGCTAGGGTGTCAAACGAACTGTCAAGTGATCTCAGGAGTGTCTTGACGACTTCATGCTTGGTGATCTCAGTAGCGCCGAGGGCTTGAAGCTCATTTGTGATGTTAGTGAGTCGATCAAACGTGAGCTGGACATTCTCATTGTCATTTCTCTTGAAGCGGTTGAAGAGGTTGCGAAGGACACTGATTCTCTGATCTCTCTGGGTTGAGACGCCTTCGTTGACCTTGGAGAGCCAGTCCCAGACTAGCTTAGATGTTTCCAAAGCACTCACGCGGCCATACTGTCCTTTGGTCAGATGGCCACAGATGATATTCCTGGCAGTAGAGTCCAGTTGAACGAACTTCTTGACGTCAGCAGCAGTGACACCTTCTCCGGCCTTGGGAACGCCTTTCTTGACGACATACCATAGGTCGACGTCAATGGCTTCAAGATGCATGCGCATATTATTCTTCCAGTAGGGAGTTCAGTTCCATCGAAGACGGGGCACACAGTGGAGACTTTAATTATTCCTGCAGTCAACATAGCTAAAACTTCAGGTGGTTAAACCGAATCACACAGAACAAGGAAGTACCTCGCTCTGATACCAACTGAAAGTGCGTTATATCGACTAGAGGGGGGTGAATAGGCGATTTTTATGGAAGTCTTCAAAACGTGGAAGTTTTGAAGCCAAACGATAGAAATAAACCTATTACCATGCAGCGGAAGGTAGACTACACTAGGCAAACCATAGTCAAGTATTCAATGAAGTGAAAGCACAATGAGTAATAGCAGCTAGGTAGTAAGGATCAGGTAGGAAGATATTATGAAGCCGATCAGAACAAGCAGTCACTCAGTGAAGACAGAAGATAGTGCAATCATACAATGACTTCACAAGGACCAACAGAAAGTAAAGGGAAGGGAAGGATGAAACTAGCGACTCGTTGAAGACAATGATTTGTTGGACCAGTTCCAGTTGCTGTGACAACTGTGCGTCTGGTTAGGGCGGCTAGGTATTTAAACCTGAGGACACACAGTCCCGGACACCTAGTCCTGAACACGCAGCTCAGGACACCCAATCCTCACTGTATTCCCCTTGAGCTAAGGTCACACAGACCTCGCCCAATCACTCTGGTAAGTCTTCAAGGTAGACTCCCAAACCTTCACCGACTTCGTTCACCGGCAATCCACAATGTCTCTTGGATGCTCAGAACGCGACGCCTAACCGACTGGAGGATTCACAGTCCTCAAGTGTAATAAGTCTTCAGTTCACACAGACAAGAAGACTTAAGTGATGCCTAACACTCTTTGGCTCTGGGTGGTTAGGGCTTTATCCTCGCAAGGAATTCTCTCTCAAAGGCTTCGAGGTGGGTTGCTCTCAAACGACAAAAGCAGTACTCTAACTCTGAGCAGCCAACCGTTTATGGTTGTAGGGGGTGGGCTATTTATAGCCACTAGGCAACCCGACCTGATTTGTCCGAAATGAGCCTGGGTCACTAAGGAACTGACACGTGTCCCAATGGTCAGATTTCAAACACACATGGCAACTTTACTTGGGCTACAAGCAAAGCTAACTTGTCCGACTCTGGACAAGATTCGCTCTCATAGTCTTCACTCGAGGACATAGGTTTTGGTTAAGCATCACTTCATTCATTCTGACTAGTTCACTTGGACCCCACTTAACAGTACAGTGGTTCCTATGACTCAACAAAGAAGAAAAAGAACTACGAAAGATCTAAGTCTTCGAGCTCCATAGGCTTCATGCGATGTCTTCTCTTGTCATAGTCTTCAAAGAGAATATCTTCATATACCACCTTTGTCATCAATGTCTTCATTCATTTTTAGGGGTCATCTCTGGTAGGAAAATTGAATCGATGAGGGACTTCTACCCGTGTTATCCTGCAATTCTCACAAACACATTAGTCCCTCAACTAGGTTTGTCGTCAATACTCCAAAACCAACTAGGGGTGGCACTAGATGCACTTACAATCTCCACCTTTTTGGTGATTGATGACAAACTAGTTGAAGTTTTCAACGCGGAATATAATATGTGAAATTGTAGAGGATAAGGAATTGTCTTCATTGGTTGCAAGGGCTCCCCCTGAAGATGTGCCGTTGTATGCCGCTCTGTGTTGGTAGAGGGGTCGTCTATGCGTCCAGGTGGCTGATTTGATATTTGGTTGTGGGGGGTCTGAGGCCTCCTCATCGAATTCAGGTAGCAGCTTCCGCTTTGGGTAGCTCTTGGAGGGGCGATTGTCGCCGTACCTCACTGCTGTGTTGAGTATTTTACTCCATCTGATTTGGATTGTGTCTTGCGCAGCCTTGAGCCTTTGCTTCTGCTTTTTAAGACTCCTCGCGGTGGCAACAAGCCTTTTACGGGCATTCTGCTGCTCCGGGTGCCTGTCCGGCGTTATGTCGTCCGAACTATTATCCTTGATAGAATTTGTTTGTTCGGTTTGATTATCCGGATTGCCGTTGTCCGGCAGCGGTTCGCCCTGCTCCTGCGCTGGGTCTGTGTGATCGTTATTTCTGTCGAGGCGGGATTTGGGGCGGCGCTTGCGTCGCCGCTTTGACTGCTTCTCGAGGGAACAAGCCTTTGGTGCGTCCTTCCGCTTTTGGTGCGTCCACCATGTATACGTCATATGACGAGGTGGCTTTCCAGGGGCCAATAGGCGCTGGTTCTTCATCATCTCCTGCATCGGCGTCCATACCGTCGATGTCTTCGGAGTCGAAGTCGAGCATGTTGGTTAAATCGTCGAGAGTGGCTACAAAGTGGGTGGTGGGTGGGCTTTGAATTTCTTCATCATTCGTATCCCAACCTTGCTGACCGTAGTCCGGCCAGGGCTCTCCTGATAAAGAGAGAGACTTTAGTGTCTTCAGAATATCGCCGAAAGGCGAGTGCTGAAAGATGTCCGCGGCAGTGAACTCCATGATCGGCGTCCAATCGGATTCGATCGGCAGGGGCGCGGAGGGTTCGGAGTCCGGAGAGGAGTCCGGCTCCTGGGAGTCACGAGTCTCACGGAGTGCGGGGCTGGTGTTCGGCTCGATCGCCGTTGGGATCGCAGCCCCCGAGGCGGCGTCCAACCACCCGTCCTCGATCGGCGCAGTTAGCTCCGAATTAACGGTCGAAGCTGATGCGGGAGCGGCCTCCAGGGCACTGTTCGGCGGCAGAGCTAGATCATGCTTGTCGTGACAGTGCGGCGCGCTCGGCAGTGGCTCGAATCCGTCGAAGATCAAGTCCCCGTGGATGTCAGCCGTGTAGTTTAAATTTCCAAATCTGACATGGCGGCCAAGGGCATAGCTTTCGATCTGCTCCAGATGGCTAAGTGAATTGGCCCGCAGTGCGAAGCCGCCGAAGACGAAGATCTGTCCGGGGAGAAAGGTCTCACCCTGGACTGCATCGCTATTGAGGATTTTAGGAGCCATCGAGCCTAACGGCGACGACACAGAGGAACTCTCAATGAAAGCACCAATGTCGGTGTCAAAACCGGCGGATCTCGGATAGGGGGTCCCGAACTGTGCGTCTAGGCCGGATGGTAACAGGAGGCAAGGGACACGAAGTTTTACCCAGGTTCAGGCCCTCTTGATGGAGGTAAAACCCTACATCCTGCTTGATTAATATTGATGATATGGGTAGTACAAGAGTAGATCTACCACGAGATCGGGGAGGCTAAACCCTAGAAGCTAGCCTATGGTATGATTGTTGTTCTATATGTCGTCCTACGGACTAAAACCCTCCGGTTTATATAGACACCGGAATGGGTTAGGGATACACAAAGTCGGTTACAATGGTAGGAGATCTACATAACTGTATCGCCAAGCTTGCCTTCCACGCCAAGGAAAGTCCCTTCCGGACACGGGACGAAGTCTTCAATCTTGTATCTTCATAGTCCAGGAGTCCGGCTGAAGGTATAGTCCGGCCATCCGGACACCCCCTAATCCAGGACTCCCTCACCCTCCATCGGGAGAGCCGCCAAACGAGCCGAAGCCGCAATGAGGTTTTCCAAGGGATTGGAGAAGTGACCTGGTGGTGTTGCTACATAATGAGGCGGAGTGGTATGTATGCGAGGTGGTTCCATGGCGCGCGGTTGAACCGGTGCCCCGGGTGTCGTGATGCGATTTTCCTCTGGCGGGTTACTTGTCCCGGCCTCAGGCGTTTGAAAAAGGTTCTTAGGATCGAGCGTCAGAGGTAGACGTGACTGAATTTTCTGATGCCTTCTTCTCATGACCTCGTTTGACGCGTTCAGATCCACCGAGAGCCGGAAAGTTTACGCTTGAAGCTGTTGAGCACGAACATCCAAAGCCGCCCGCTCCCCTGCCATCCTGACCTCTGCATCACGCTGGTCTTTATCCGCCGGCTCCACCACGGCAGTCGACAGAGTCGTCAGTTTATCCATGAGGTCCATTAGAATCTGAGCCGGGGGCGCACAGGGTATCCTGACCCGGCTGCGGTCGACCCGGTAGTTGTTGCCGGTGCTGCCGTGGAGTTCTTCCCGGGCTGTATTCCTACCATGAAGACTCCAGCCCAATTCGGCGGCTCAAGGGGGTCCAGAATATTGCTGCCATCGGAACAGCCCCCGAGCATGCCATCCTGCAGCTGATACAAAGAATATGTCTCGCTAGTTAATGATGTAGCGTCAGAAGAAACGACCGTCTCACCGCCATCCACCGATCCTTCAGAGTATTCACCGCCGTGGACGCAGCCTATGAAAGCATGCTTCACGACAGATTGAACATGGGTGGTCCTCGCGCTGAGCCGTTTCGATGAGGTTGGTGTAGACGTCTGGCTCAGGGCCTGACTTGCCGATCCGGCCGATGAAGACATGAGTTCCACCGACGGGGACCCGGTACCCGTACTCGATTGAGCCGGCCTCGGGGCCCCAGCCTTCATCGTCGATGTAGAGCTTGCCGCGACGACTCTTGGTCATCCGGCCCACAGCGTATCCCTCGAGCACTTCGAAGTTTCCCTTCAAGAACTCAAATCCACCGTGCGCTGGCCCCACGGTGGGCGCCAACTATCATGGAATTGTCATGGCAGATGTCCTAGTGGAAGGACTTAGTCGTAGGGCCATCGCAACTAGGAAGCTTAAAGGGGTTAATCGGGACAAAGGACACGAGAGGTTTTATACTAGTTCGGCCCCTTACGATGAAGGTAAAAGCCTATGTCTAGTTGTGTTGGTATTGCTGGGGTTTCGATTACCAAGAGGCTAGTTCGCCGGCTTGGTTATCGATCTCTTGTTTCTTGCCCTAAGCCGCCACCGGGTCGTCCCCTTATATACACGGGTTGACGCCTGGTGGCCTACAGAGTCCCGGACGGCTCATAAATCGTGTCCAGCTCGGTGACTTCTTTTACATGCCTTTCTTGACAAGTCTTTCCTTACATACGGTGGTTTACAATATTGGGCCTTAAGCCGCCTCTAGGCTTTTTAGGCCTTCTATAAGATTTGACAAACTATCGTCTTGAATGTTTACTGGGCTTCCTTTGTAACCCGCCATCAGGGCTGAGCCGGCCCCTCCTGGGCGGGTCATAACTAATAGCTATATCTCCAACACATAGCATGAAACATATGGATCCAAATCAGCCCCTTACGAAGCAACACATAAACTAGGGTTTAAGCTTCCATCACTCTAGCAACCCATCATCTACTTATTACTTCCCAATGCCTTCCTCTAGGCCCAAATAATGGTGAAGTGTCATGTAGTCGATGTTCACATAACACCACTAGAGGAGAGACAACATACATCTCAACAAAATATCGAACGAATACCAAATTCACATGGCTACTAATAGCAAGACTTCTCCCGTGTCCTCAGGAACAAACGTAACTACTCACAAAGCATATTCATGTTCGTAATTAGAGGGGTATTATGCATATCAGATCTGAACATATGATCTTACACCAAATAAACCAACTAGCATCAACTAGAAGGAGTAATTAACACTACTAGCAACCTACTAGTACCAATCCCGGACTTGGAGACAAGAACTGGATACAAGAGATGAACTAGGGTTTTGAGAGGAGATGGTGCTGGTGAAGATGTTGATGGAGATTGCCCTCTCCCGATGAGAGGAGCGTTGGTGATGACGATGGCGATGATTTCCCCGTCCCGGAGGGAAGTTTCCCCGGCAGAGCAGCTCTGCCGGAGCCCTAGATTGGATCCGCCAAGGTTCCGCCTCGTGGCGGCGGAGTTCCGTCCGAGGAGATGGCTTATGATTTTTTTCTCATCGAAAGACTCCATATAGCAGAAGATGGCCATCGGAGGGCCACCAGGGGGCCCACGAGGTAGGGGGGCCCGCCTAGGGGGGTAGGGCGCGCCCCCACCCTCGTGGGCAGGGTGTGGCCCCCCGGTGAACTTCTTGCGCTCAGTATTTTTTATATATTCTGAAAACATCTTCCGTGAAGTTTCAGGACTTTTGGAGCTGTGCATAATAGGTCTCTAATATTTTCTCCTTTTCCAGCCCAGAATCCCAGCTGCCGGCATTCTCCCTCTTTATGTAAACCTTGTAAAATAAGAGAGAATAGGCATAAGTATTGTGACATAATGTGTAATAACAGCCCATAATGCAATAAATATCAATATAAAAGCATGATGCAAAATGGACGTATCAGCAGGTAGAGACCACCTTGGTGAGAGGTGGGCCTAGCCCTGGTCGGCGTACGCGGTTACTTTAAAATAACATGCTTAACGAGATCTTGGTATTTGATCTGAGTCTAGCCACTGGCCTATACACACTAACCAACTACGTGTGAACAGTTATGGGAACTCGACGTCATGGTATCAGCCGAAGCCTTCTTGACGTCAGTGACTGAGCGGCGCGCACTGGATTGGACCGTAAGCCTGCGCTTGTATTAAGCAGACCAGGTCTGCTTTCGGCCGCGTACGCAATGTGCAGGTGTGCAATGGGCGATGGGCCCAGACCCCTGCGTGCATAGGATTTAGACCGACGTGCTGACCTCTCTTTTGTGCTTAGGTGGGGCTGCGACGCGTTGATCTTCCGAGGCCGGGCATGACCTAGGAATGTGTGTCCGGCCAAATGGGATCGAGCGTGTTGGGAAATGTGGTGCACCCCTGCAGGGAAGTTTATCTATTCAAATAGCCGTGATGCTCGGTAACAGGACGACCCAGAGTTGTACCTTGACCTTATGACAACTAGACTCGGATACTTAATAAAACACACCCTTCAAAGTGCCAGATATAACCCGGTGATCGCTCTCACACATGGCGACGAGGGGAGGATCGCCGGGTAGGATTACGCTATGCGATGATACTTGGTGAACTTACACTACAAGAAATATGTCAACTTATGACCTTTGCTTAGTGACCCCAGCTGAATTGGTCGTAAATTCACGGCCATTTCGCTTGGAAGGGCTCAAACCCTGAAATTGCTTACACCAAATGGTCACAAAGCATACAAGAGGCGCCAATGACCTTATTTCTACCTGATTACGACCAATATATATGGTCATGAGGTTGTGAACGTGGATGCATTGGTACTTATTGCTATGACAAGGCGCCACCTCATCAGTTTTGCATATCTGTCATGTCCATGTGTCAATTTTTGCCCTAGGTTGTGAAGCAACCTATATTTCTGTCATTCCCAAAATTCCCCCAAAAATTGGGCATTCTTTACTATCCAAATCATTGCGTCATGACAATATTCAACTCCATTTGACTGGTAAATCTTCCTCGGCAAATTTCCAAAGTTTTTGTTCAGCTCGAACTGTTGTGAATGAAGTACTGGCTAGGCATATCCTAAAGAGCTGAATTTTTGCCACATCTTCTATATTCCCAAATCATAGCTCTCCACAAAATTTGAGCCCCATCTAAATATACATGTGAGTGTGGCTTCAACATTCATATTTATGTCCAGTGTGGTATGTTGCAAAGCAAGTGACACCTAGGCTCCTCCATTTGAGCTGCAAATTTTCCAAGATAGTGTCCTTAGTAGATGATCATCCTCGGCCAAAACTCAGGCCCATTGGCCATGTGCATTTCCCATACCACTAATCAAACACTTGGGTGCTAATTCATGTTTGAGCTCGGTTCCGTCTCCTTGTGAGATTCTTCTATTGCCTTCTTCTTCCTGACACCTATCAGGGGAGTGCCCAACCCACTAGACATGCCTAGGTCGGCCGGAACACGTGGGAACACCACGGTCACGCGGTGACCACGCGGCGGGCATGTGAGTCTACGCGCTTTGGAGTTGGGGCCCTGGGCCACCATCCAAACCTTAATGTATCACCACCAAACCATGTATTTCTGATTAAATAGATACTTTTCTACCTAGAAATGATTTTTTGAAAAAATAAAGAGCAAACTATGAGGTAGTTACATTTCAAATTTGTCCTGCTTCCTACTGAATCAGCAGAAATTTGTCTTTTCCACCAGAGGTGGATAAAACCTTTTGGCACCCAAACATTTTGTCAATTGTGCTTTAAACATGGCCTAGTATTTTATAAAATTGATTTGTCCAATTTTGCAACAAATATATGGTAGGTCCTTCACAAAAAAACTCATTTTGGGCACTCAAAAAATGGAAAATTGATTTTCCGTCCAAAGAAAATGAAAACTCCCTTAGGCAACATTGTTTGCCATTCCAATATGCACCCCTGTGCACAATATGAGATCATTTGAAAAAACTATGCCATGAATGTGGCCATAAGATTGATCATTTGGCTTGAAAGCCATGAATCTTCATAGATGATAGCTCATTTCTGAGAACACTTTTTTAAAATAATTGCCGTATTACAAGTTTGTTATTTTTCTTGGAACTTGGCCACATATAATGACACAATGCGAAGGTTTTCCAAATTTTTTTATTTTTTTTGAATTTTTTATGCCCGTTTCAAAATGCGGTCAAAACGGCGGGCTTGACCATTCCTAACTAGTAGTTGAATCTTGGAATTTTTTTGGTGTTTCTATGATTAAATTGATACTTATGTACCTAGAAATGATTTTTGGAAAAAATAAATAGCAAACTATGAGGCAGCTGCAGTTCAAATTTGACCCGCTTCCAGCTGAATCGGCAGGAATTTGTCTTTTTCACGAGAGGTGGGTCAAAACCTTTTGCACCGAACCATTTTGTCAATTGTGCATTAAATATGTCCTAGTATTTTATAAAATTGATTTGGTCCAATTTTGCAACAATTATTTGGGAGTTCCTTCACAAAAAACCTCCTTTTGGGCACTCGAAAAATGGAAAATGGTTTTTTTGTCCAAAGAAAATGAAAACTTCCTTAGGCAACATTGTTTACAATTCCAATATGCACCCTTGTGCACAATATGAGATCATTTGAACAAACTATGCCATGAATGTGGCTATAAAATTGATTATTTGACTTGAAAGCCATGAATATTCACACATGATAGCTCATTTCCGAGAACACTTTTTTAAAATAATGGCCATATTACAAGTTTATTATTTTTCCTGGAAACTTGGTCACATATGATGACACAATGCGAAGGTTGTGCAATTTTTTTGATTTTTTTTGAATTTTTTATGCCTGTTTCAAAATGCGGTCAAAACGACGGGAATGACCGTTCCAAGCTAATAGTTGAATCTTGGAAAACTTTTGATGTTTCTCTGATTAAATAGATACTTATGTACCGATAAAATATTTCTGGAAAAAATAAAGAGCAAACTATGAGCCAGCTGCAGTTCAAATTTGACCCGCTTCCTGCTGAATCGGTAGAAATTTGTCTTTTTCACTAGAGGTGGATCAAAACTTTTGAAACCCAACAATTTGGTCAATTGTGCATTAAATATGGCCTAATATTTTAGAAAAATGATATGGTACAATTTTACAACAAATATATGGTAGGTTTGTCACTAAAAAACTCATTTTGGGCATTCACAAAATGAAAAATGAATTTTTCGTCCAAAGAAAATGAAAAATTCCTTAGGCAACATTGTTTTCCATTCCAAGATGCACCCTTGTGCACAACATGAGATTATTTGATCAAACTATGCCATGAATGCTACCATATTGAGCATTTGGGTTGAAAGCCATTGATCTACTATAACATTGAGCATTTCTGCGATGGCCGCTATTTGACGACGGTGGTGACAATTTGTTGATGCGAGGGGCGTTGAAGCTCTTGGGGTGGGGCAGTGATGCATGGCGTCGCAGGCTACCGGGTAGTGGCCACTGGTCATGCACACCAGGATGGTGTCGCAAGGTCGCCGGGGGTTGCAGCAGAAGGTGGTGCGGCAATAGTCACCGATGATGCAACATAGCATCGCCGTGGACCGCCAGTGCTGTGATCCAACATTTTCGGGACCGACAGAGTTGCAATGAAGCATTGTCGGGCCGCTAGTGTTGTGATGTAATATCGTCGGGTGTCGCCGGAGTTGCAACAAAGCCTCCCCAAGTTAGTCAATATGGTATAATATTTTTGAAAATGAAGTGGTGCCCTTTTGTGGAAAAAATATATAAGAGAAAAAAAGAAAAAAAACAATTGCATAAGCTTAATCATCATTTGTGGAAACATGTGTGCCATGGATAGATGACATGGCACACATCCATCCATCCATCTTTTAGTCCCACATCCATCCATCCATCCACCCACCCATCCACCCACCCACACCCGCCCGCTGTGTCCCACCCACCCACCCCGTTGTGCCCGATGCGGAGATAGAGAGATCTCCTGTAACGCCCCGAACACACCCGCCGGTGGTCGTTACTCCTGATGGGATCTAGACTGGCCCCACAAATCAATACTAGTCTTTTCTGCGCACTTTGTCCTCACTCGTGTGCAACCGGGAGCAACTTCCCGGTCGGTCACCCATCCTGACACTACTCCAAGCTGAGCATGCTTAACTTTGGAGTTCTGTCCGAATGGGCTCCCGGAAAAGAAGGAATTCCTTATTGATATGAGTAGTCTATCATATATGTGCCCTGCCGGGTGCCACGACGGGTCACAAACGTCATGAACAACATGACCACGCACCTGTCCGCAACCATCCGTGTAACCGCGAGGGTCGGCTGTAATACCAACTTGTAACGCCCCGGACACACCCGCCGGTGGTCGTTACTCCTGATGGGATCTAGATTGGCCCCACAAATCAATACTAGTCTTTTCTGCGCACTTTGTCCTCACTCGTGTGCACCCGGGAGCAACTTCCCGGTCGGTCACCCATCCTAACACTACTCCAAGCTGAGCACGCTTAACTTTCGAGTTCTGTCCAAATGGGCTCCCAGAAAAGAAGGAATTCCTTATTGATATGAGTAGTCTATCATCCCTAATAAGCCAGGCTATCACATCTCCTCCCCTTCTAGATCACCGCCGCCACCTCTCCTTCCCCTTCCCGAGAACGCCAGATCCGCGCGCCGCCCTCCCTGCACCTCTCACAGCAGATCCAGCGCCCTGCAGCCTCGGCGTCGCGGCCGGCTGGCTCGCCAGCGCGCACGTGCTTTAATGTGTGCCGCCCTCCCTCCACCTCCCGCAGCAGATCCAATGCCCTGCAGCCTCGGCGTCGCGGCCGGCTGGCTCGCCGGCCCGCGCATGCTTCAATGCACGCCGCACTCCCTCCACCTCCCGCAGCACATCCAGCGCCCTATAGCCTCGGCGTTGTGGCCGGCTGGCTTGCCGGCGCACGCGTGCTTCGATGCGCGCCGCTCCGTCGAGCTGGCCGGACCATGTCGTCATGGGACCTAGGGTTTGCGGGATCCTCGGACGGCCGTCGTCCACCTCGTGCTGTAGAGAGGGGTCCGTCGTCTCCTCGGTGGAGGGGACGACCATGTTCGTCGTAGTCCACCCTTGCAGTCGATCTCGGCCATCACTGCTTCACCAGCCTCCTCCTCAAGGCTGGTCATGCTGCTCCTTTTGCGTGCGTCCTTCCCCGACAATGTCCCCATGGCTAGGGTTTCGGATGCGATGGCGCCTCCGTCGATGGTGCGGCTCTGGTGACTCTTACCCCGCCCCACACGTAGCCCAGCCCATTCATCTTGTTTTTTGTTCTTATCTTCTCAAGCGTGTGTTCTTGGGCGCAGCACAAGAACATGGAGAAGATCAGGAACAGGGCCACCTACGAGACCATCGCGCTCAAGAAGATCCGCCTCCAGCAGGAGGACGATGGCGTCCCCTCTACCGCCATCCGCGAGATCTCCCTCCTCAAGGAGATGCAGCATGACAACATCGTCAAGTGCGTCGTCTCTCACCCTCCCTCCTACTCCCCCGTTTGTCTTCATTGACCTTGTTCATTACCTGCTCCGGATTTATTTATTTATTTAGGATCGGGCATTGCTTGCCTCAACTAGCTCGGATTAACTGCTTGATTGATTGATCATTTGATTGATTTAAGTGGGCATTAAGTCGAGATGGGGATGGATGGCCTTCGCATTTATGCAACAGTAAATGAACATGCCGGATTTAGAACCTATGAAATGTGATACTACTGCCAGTGATGTTGCTATTTATTTATTCATCTATTTATAGGGTGAGTGTTATAGTAGATGGTTTGCATTGTTGCTATGCTGAGAAGCTTTGCCCATTCCTCTCTTGGAGGCTGCACGATGTTGTCCACTGCGAGAAGCGCATATGGCTCATATTCGTGTACCTGGATCTTGACCTGAAGAAGTTCATGGACTCCCGTCCAGAGTTTGCCAAGAGTCCCACATTGATCAAGGTGAGCAATATCACATCGACTTGCTTCTATTGCTTTCCGTATTTATTTGGTTGAACATGTATTTGAGTGTTTGTTATTGATCAATGATTATGCATGCCATACAATACAACACGGTAGTGCTGGGAGTGATAGAATAATGTAACCAAGGGACGTCTCTTAGTTCTAAACTTGTTATAGATCACAGTGTTAGTCCAGCGGCTTCTTGTTTTGTGTAAAAGAATCGTAGCTCTCCTTTCTTGTACAATTATTCAAGACAAGGCAGAGACAGAACCCACATTACGCCTTGTTCCCTCCGTATATGGTGCATCACCTGTCTTCTTATGTCACTCTGTTTTATATGGCACGACACTGCCCGTTTTGCTGTTCACTTGGGCCACACTTAGTGTAAACCAGTATGCACAGTTGGGGAAAAGTACCCTTGTCTGTATTGCGTGTGCGCTAGTTCATTGTTGAACTTGTTGTTGGGGAACGTAGTAATTTGAAAAAATTTCCTACGCACACGCAAGATCATGGTTATGCATAGCAACGAGAGGGGAGAGTGCTGTCTACGTACCTTCGTAGACCGAAGCGGAAGCGTTGACGCAATGTAGAGGAAGTAGTCGTACGTCTTCCCGGTCCAACCGATCCAAGAACCGTTACTCCGGCACCTCCGAGTTCTTGGCACACGTTCAGCTCGATGACGCTCCCCGGGCTCCGATCCAGCAAAGCTTCGGGGAGGATTTCCGTCAGCACGACGGTGTGGTGACGATCTTGATGTTCAACCGTCGCAGGGCTTCGTCTAAGCACCGCTACAATATGACCGAGGTGGAATATGGTGGAGGGGGGCACCGCACACGGCAAAGGAACGATCACGAAGATCAACTTGTGTGTCCTAGGGTGCCCCCTTGCCCCCGTATATAAAGATGCCAAGGGGAGGGGGCGGCCGGCCAAGGAGGGCGCGCCAAGGGGGAGTCCTACTCCCACCGGGAGTAGGACTCCCTTCTTTCCTAGTTGGAGAAGGAGAAGTGGGAAAGAGGAGGAAGAGGGAAAGGAAAGGGGGGGCGCCGCCCCCCTCTCCTTGTCCTATTCGGACTAGGGAGGGGAGGGGCGCACGGCCACCTCTTGCCTCCTTTCCTCTTCTCCCTTAGGGCCCATGTAGGCCTAATAACCCCTGGGGGGGTTTCGGTAACCCCCCGGTACTCCGGTAAAATCCTGATTTCACCCGGAATGATTCCGATATCCAAATATAGGCTTCCAATATATCAATCTTTATGTCTCGACCATTTCGAGACTCCTCTTCATGTCCATGATCACATCCGGGACTCCGAACAACCTTCGGTACATCAAAATACATAAACTCATAATGAAACTGTCATCGAAACCTTAAGCGTGCGGACCCTACGGGTTCGAGAACAATGTAGACATGACCGAGACACGTCTCAGTCAATAACCAATAGCAGAACCTGGATGCTCATATTGGTTCTCACATATTCTACGAAGATCTTTATCGGTCAGACCGCATAACAACATACGTTGTTCACTTTGTCATCGGTATGTTACTTGCCCGAGATTCGATCGTCGGTATCTCAATACCTAGTTCAATCTCGTTACCGGCAAGTCTCTTTACTCGTTCCGTAATACATCATCTCACAACTAACTCATTAGTTGCAATGCTTGCAAGGCTTATGTGATGTGCATTACCGAGAGGGCCCAGAGATACCTCTCCGACAATCGGAGTGACAAATCCTAATCTCGAAATACGCCAACCCAACATGTACCTTTGGAGACACCTGTAGAGCACCTTTATAATCACCCAATTATGTTGTGACGTTGGGTAGCACGCAAAGTGTTCCTCCGGCAAACGGGAGTTGCATAATCTCATAGTCATAGGAACATGTATAAGTCATGAAGAAAGCTATAGCAACATACTAAACGATCGGGTGCTAAGCTAATGGAATGGGTCATGTCAATCAGATCATTCACCTAATGATGTGATCCCGTTAATCAACTAACAACTCTTTTTCCATGGTTAGGAAACATAACCATCTTTGATTAACGAGCTAGTCAAGTAGAGGCATACTAGTGACACTCTGTTTGTCTATGTATTCACACATGTATTATGTTTCTGGTTAATACAATTATAGCATGAATAATAAACATTTATCATGGTATAAGGAAAAAAATAATAACTTTATTATTACCTCTAGGGCATATTTCCTTCACTTGTTGCACATGTGATGTTTGGAAGGCTTTTATTAGTCTTAAACTAGCTGAATTGCTGTCACAAGAGATGTTCAAAATGAATAGTTTGAAAGCAGAGTTGTATTTGCTTTACAGTTGTATTTAGGTTGGCATGAGATGCATGTTTAGATGCTTGTGCTTTTGTCACTACAATCTATACTACTGCTATTGTCATATCCTAGTTTTTTTTTGCTATCAATATTTGTCCCATGTTTTGTTTCCTTGCATGCTTACTACTACAATTTATACTACTACTATTGTGCAATATGTTCACATGTTAATTTGACTAAAATCTCTTATGACGTTGACTTAGCTTGACCCAGAACAGCAGCATCCTTGATGTGACTAACCTTCACCTCGTTCTTTCTCTTACAGACTCGAAGGAGGCCGTATGCAAGGCACCAAGGTGCATGGTGCTCGCAAGCGATGAACGTAGGCTGTTCGACATCAGCTACACAAACCACCATTGTGAGATCCTACCTTTGCTATGCTACAACCATGCTCTGTTTCATGGGTTAGTTAGGATTTTGATGCTTTTTGCGTCGTGGTTGAGTCCTTGCTGACTGTTGTGTCGATGATCAAGTGTTGTTGCCTCATTTTGCTATTTTTTGCTGCTGGTAATTAGTAGTATTAGAGTGCCGCTTGTTTATTAGGATGTGGCTGAAACCATTCGATGGCCTTCCTGTACATGTTATCCAGCATTAGGACTTGTCCCATTTTTTGTTTCCTTGCTGGACATGCATGTTATGGTCCCATTTTTTGTTTCCTTGCTGGACATGCATGTTATGGTTCAAGTGTCGATGATGTCTAGTAGATAGTTTGCTAGCTATATACCTGCTGCTGATTGATGCTCTTGTGGTCTCCTGGAATCATGTTATACTGTATCTAGTGTTCTTGTGGTTTCTGTGAAGATGCTTCACAAACATGTAGGTCTTTGAAGTTGGCTGAATTTGTTGCTTTATCATATATTTGGTCCGTAAATCTACATTTCTATGAGATCTCTTTCAATATATAATTTTTCGATAGTCCAGGAATAATCTAATAATCTAATGCTGGTAGCCTATGTGTTCAATCTTTTACAGGAGCTCCAGGTCTATGAAATTTGAAGTTTGAAGCCATATAGCCCTACTCAGCAAAGAGTTGTCTCTTATGTTTGACTGTAATAGACTGTAAATATTGTAACAGTAGGCATATTGGGGTTGTAATAGACTATCTACAGATTGTAGTATACTTAGTGTTATTTGATGAACTACATTTGTATTGTTCCGTCTGAAATATTGATTATGTATGATAAATCTGACGAGTGAGAACAATTTAAGATGCGCCTTTGTAATCTGTCTGGGATGCGCCTTATGTAACAAATTGTAAAAGACTAGTGTATGTTTGAAATAGTGATTATGTATGTTGAAAAGATGTGAAATGGAAACTTGACTAGTGGGAACCACTTATGAATAAAATCTGGGCATTTTTGAAATTTCTGACATGTTGGACCAGTGCTAAAATATAATGATTGAAAATAGAAAATAAATGATTGTAAGAAGGCCAAGGCCCAAAAATAAAGACGGTGAAATATTGGGCTTGGCCCATGTAGCCCACAAGAATTGACTTGGAAAAAAGCTAGAATTCTTGGGCTAGGCCCATGTAGAAAACCGAATTGAACCGGGCTGAATCTTGTGCCACATCAGCTTGCCACGCTAGATGCCTACGTGGCCTGGGGAGGTTGCTAGTGACAAAAAATTTGGTCGTGGAACCAACAACCTTTTACAGAAGATCAATAATTTCAGTTTACGACCGCCAACTTTTGACCTTCTGGTTTTGGTCACAAAAAGGTCACAAATGAAAACTATGACCTTTCAGAGACCAATAGTGAGGGTCACAAGTTGACATAATTCTTGTAGTGTTACCATCTACTCTCTTCTACATGCTTCAAGATGGTGGCCGCCAGAAGCGTAGTCTTCGACATGAATAGCTATCCCCCTCTTATTCTGGCATTCTGCAGTTCAGTCCATCGATATTGCCCCATTACATAGATACCCATGCATATGTAGTGTAGATCCTTGCTTGCGAGTACTTTGGATGAGTACTCACAGTTGCTTTGCTTCCTATTTTCCACCTTTTCCTCTTCTTCTCGGACGTCGCAACTAGATGTTGGAGCCCAGGAGCCAGACGCCACTGTTGACGACGACCCCTACTACACCGAGGGTGCCTACTACTACGTGTAGGCCGCCGACGACCAGGAGTAGTTTAGGAGGACCCAGGTAGGAGGCATGCACCTCTTTTGATCTCTATCCCAGTTTGTGCTAGCCATCTTATGGAAACTTGTTTAACTTATGTCTGTACTCGGATATTGATGCTTCCGCTGACTCGTCTATGATCGAGCTCTTGTATTCGAGCCCTCGAGGCCCCTGGCTTGTAATATAAAGCTTGTATTATTTTATTTATGTCTAGAGTTGTGTTGTGATATCTTCCCGTGAGTCCTTGATCTTGATCATACACATTTGCGTGTATGATTATTGTATGATTGAATCGGGGGCGTCACAAGTTGGTATCACAGCCAGGTTTCGATCCTGGGACCTGTGGGTTATGGGCCCACATCGCCATTGGGTGGTATTAGGATCTTTTATTCCTCGTCTATACTCTATGATTCTGATCTCTCTTCTATTCGGGTTAAATGATTTTACTAATTATAACTCTAGGTTCTCGTTACCACTTCCTGCCAGAGAGCCCCTTCATTACAGATGATCGACTGCTTCACTAGAAGGTTCCGAAGTTGCTATTCGGTGTTTTCCCGAGACGCTTGTGCCCACCGCCTTTGCAAATTCCTACCACTGTTATATCCTTATGGATAACTACATACACTTGCCATACTTACATTCAACCCCGTTGATCTTCTTATTACAAGATGCCCTGAACTGCACTCCGTTGTTCTGAGAATCCTTTGAGCTTACTGCCTTGCAGTTCTTTGCCACCTGAATACCCCTATGGATAATTTCTTGCACTTATCGAGTATCCGCTCATCCACAGTTGGTTCAAGTATTTCACAAAAGTTTTCAAAATACCATTCGATCTTCCGAAAATCCTATGCAGCCTATTGCTCTTGTAATTTTTGCTTGCTTGCGTTATGTTTAATCCCATAAGTCTAGTAATCTTATTGGCATCCCTTGTCATTTTCATTTTGAGTCTGGTTATTCAATATGTTGCGAATGCTCGCAATCCTCAATCAGATCATAGAATTCATCCTTCCGGCCCAGACGTCATTTTAAACATGAGCTACATCTCGACTTATCAAATTGTCGTCGATTGTACCCCTAAGCTTACTCAACTTTTCCATCCTTAATAAGAGCGTGTGCTTCTGATCCCTTGATTTGGAAATCATAATTTCTTTGCATTTGAGCTTTGAATTAGTCAGTTGTTTCTATAATATGATCTCCTTGCATTCATTCTCCTTCTGGTTGAGTACTGGTGCTCACATCAGATCCCTTGTTGACCGCCAGATCCTTTGTTTGATTTCATACAAGAGTGTCCTTCATATTCAATAACCTTGTGACCCTTTCCTAGGGTAAATAATGCCTTTGGTAAATTGTATCCTTTGCGTTGTCAAGCATGCTCTACTTTCGAGCTTGTATTATATACTCCTGAAGTTTGTGGTATATGTTTCTATGATGCCCCTATGGGTTGAACCTATACCTTCTCTAATCTGTGTGAACCCAAAAGTTTTCACGAGTCATACTCTTCTGGTGTTTTGATAAAATTTCAACATTACAACTTCTTCGAGGACGAGAAGTGAATGAAAGGTTATGCATTGGAGAAGTGGGAGTCGACATTGAACTTTTTGTTATGCCCATGGACACGATGTAGATCCTATCATGGAAGCTTCTTGTAGTAATAACTATTTCCTTGATATAATATCATCTGGTATCTCTGAATTGATCCTTTGCAATCATGATTCTAACCATATTTTCTAATTGATTCCATTTCCTAGACAAGGTAAAGCACTTGTCTTCTGCAGAACCATACATCTCTGCAACCCCTATTTTGATCTTCCTTCAAGTATTACCATCCGGTATCTCGAGAATATCAAAGAATTGTGTTGCTTCCTATGAGTCCTCATCTTGTATTGCTTCTCACCGATTTCAGATTTCTCCCGGGTTCTGAGTTATTAGTCACTCGAGAACACCGATAAGTGAATCAATTCTGCACTCCGATTGAATAACTCTAAGTAATTTTTGTTGCTTATAAGTTTAATAATCCTTCAAGTCATTCCTAGCCTGATCGATTATATCATTATCATGCTAATTATTAAATTGTGCTACCTGGTCCTTATTCCCAGAGCACACCTTTCAGCGATGAGCTAAGCTTACATCGATCATCATACCATTTCACCTCGAATAACACGCTTCATTCCAGTTTGTGTCGTATCTGTGGTTCCAAAAACCTTTTGCTTCATCATTCCTTTTGCTTGATGTAGTCATTGTTCGTTTGCTTCTTCATGGAGCCCCTTGATAAAAATTTGTCATGATCATCATCAACATTTTGATTCCTTCCAGGCTTTCAATCTAATTCATGATGATAAGTGCCATCATCGTTGAGGGAGTCCTGGATTAGGGGGTCTCTGGACAGCCGGACTATATCTTTTGTCCGGACTGTTAGACTATGAAGATACAACATTGAAAACTTCGTCTCGTGTCTGGATGCGACTCTACTTGGTGTGGAAGGCAAGATAACTAGTACGGATATGGATATCTCCTCCTTTGTAACCGACCTTGTGTAACCCTAACTGAGGGAGTCCTGGATTAGGGGGTGTCCGGATGGCCAGACTATACCTTCAGCCGGACTCCTGGACTATGAAGATACAAGATTGAAGACTTCGTCCCGTGTCCGGAAGGGACTTTCCTTGGCGTGGAAGGCAAGCTTGGCGATACGGTTATGTAGATCTCCTACCATTGTAACCGACTTTGTGTAACCCTAACCCTCTCCGGTGTCTATATAAACCGGAGGGTTTTAGTCCGTAGGACGACATATAGAACAACAATCATACCATAGGCTAGCTTCTAGGGTTTAGCCTCCCCGATCTCGTGGTAGATCTACTCTTGTACTACCCATATCATCAATATTAATCAAGCAGGACATAGGGTTTTACCTCCATCAAGAGGGCCCGAACCAGGGTAAAACTTCGTGTCCCTTGCCTCCTGTTACCATCTGGCCTAGACGCACAGTTCAGGACCCCCTACCCGAGATCCGCCGGTTTTGACACCGACATTGGTGCTTTCATTGAGAGTTCCTCTGTGTCGTCGCCGTTAGGCTTGATGGCTCCTACAATCCTCAATAGCGATGCAGTCCAGGGTGAGACCTTCCTCCCCGGACAGATCTTCGTCTTCGGCGGCTTCGCACTGCGGGCCAATTCACTTAGCCATCTGGAGCAGATCGAAAGCTATGGCCCTGGCCGTCAGGTCAGAATTGGAAGTTTAAACTACATGGCTGACATCCGCGGGGACTTGATCTTTGACGGATTCGAGCCACTGCCGAGCGCGCCGCACTGTCACGACGAGCATGATCTAGCTCTGCCACCGAACAGTGCCCTGGAGGCCGCACCCGCATCAGCTTCGACCCTTAATTCGGAGCCAACTACGCCGATCGAGGACGGGTGGTTGGACGCCGCCTCGGGGGCTGCGATCCCAACGGCGATCGAGCCGAACACCAGCCCCGCACTCCGCGAGACTCGTGACTCCCAGGAGCCGGACTCCTCTCCGAACTCCAAACCCTCCGCACCCCTGCCGATCGAATCCGATTGGATGCCGATCACGGAGTTCACTGCCGCGGACATCTTTCAGCACTAGCCTTTCGGCGATATTCTGAAGACACTAAAGTCTCTCTCTTTATTAGGAGAGCCCTGGCCGGACTACGGTCAGCAAGGTTGGGATATGGACGATGAAGAAATTCAAAGCCCACCCACCACCCACTTATCATCCACTGTCGACGATTTAACCGACATGCTCGACTTCGACTCCGAAGACATCGACGGTATGGACGCCGATGTAGGAGACGATGAAGAACCAACGCCTATTGGGCCCCGGAAAGCCACCTCATCATATGACGTATACATGGTGGCCGCACCAAAAGATGACGATGAGGAACGGAAGGACGCACCGAAGGCTTGTTCCCTCGAGAAGCAGTCAAAGCGGCAAAGCAAGCACCGCCCCAAATCCCGCCTCGACAGAAATAACGATCACACAGACCCAGCGCTGGAGCAGGGCGAACCGCTGCCGGACAACGAGAATCCGGATAATCAAACCGAACAAACAAATTCTATCAAGGATAATAGTCTGGACGACATAATGCCGGACAGGCACCCGGAGCAGCAGAATGCCCGTAAAAGGCTTGTTGCCACTGCGAGGAGTCTTAAAAAGCATAAGCAAAGGCTCAAGGCTGCGCAAGACACACTCCAAATCAGATGGATTAAAATACTCAACACAGCAGCGAGGTACGACGACAATCGCCCCTCCAAGAGCTACCCAAAGCGGAAGCTGCTACCTGAATTCAATGAGGAGGCCTCAGACCCCCCACAACCAAATATCAAAGCAGCCACCTGGCCACATAGACAACCCCTCTACCAACACAGAGCGGCATACAATGCCACCCACAATACAACACGCGACCCATGCGAGGGCTCGCACCCAATGGACGGCGCAACAAGATCCATCTATGCACCACGCAGGCGCGCCCCAGCATACAATGCAACACAACAAACATCCGAACAACACGGTACACCCAGCTACAGGGGTGCCGCACACCCCCTATGTTTCACCGATGAGGTGCTTGACCATGAATTTCCAGAGGGATTCCAACCCGTAAACATAGAGGCATAGGACGGAACATCAGACCCTGGGGTCTGGATTGAGGACTACATCCTTCATATCCATATGGCTCGAGGAGATGTTCTCCACGCCATCAAGTACTTACCCCTCAAGCTCAAAGGGCCAGCTCGTCACTGGCTTAAAGGCCTCCCTGAAAGATCCATTGGAAGTTGGGAAGAGCTCGAAGACGCCTTTCGGACAAATTTTCAAGGGACTTATGTCCGACCTCTGGATGCGGACGATTTGACTCATATAACTCAACAGCCCGGAGAGTCAGCCCGAAAGCTTTGGAACAGGTTTCTTACTAAAAAGAACCAGATTGTCGACTGTCCGGACGCTGAAGCCTTCGCAGCTTTTAAGCATAGCGTCCGTGACGAATGGCTCGCCAGACACCTCGGCCAAAATAAGCCGAGAACGATGGCCGCATTAACAAGCCTCATGACCCGCTTTTGCGCAGGTGAGGACAGCTGGCTAGCCAGATGCAGCACCAGCGACCCCAGTATATCTAAAGTTAGAGATGGAAACGGGAAATCACGGCGCAACAGCAATAACAAACGCCGGAATAAAGAAGACAGCACAAAGCGCATGACAGTAAACGCCGGATTCAAAAGCTCTCGGCCAGGTCAGCAAAAGCCGCCCTCTAAAGGCACCAGAGATGAACTGTCCAGCCTCAACAAAATTCTGGACCAAGTATGTCAGATCCATAGTACCCCTGGTAAACCGGCTAATCATACCCACAGAGAATGTTGGGTCTTCAAGCAGTCCGGCAAGCTCAACGCCGTACACAAGGGGGAGGATACACCAAGTGAAGACGAGGATGAGCCTCCCAAGCAAGACACTGGGGAACAAAAGAAATTTCCACCAAAAGTCAAAACAGTAAACGTGTTACCCGTGATCAAGGGAAAAAAACAACGCGGCACTCCCAGGAAAATATACCCAAATGCCTGTCACCGTGAAGTCCTGCCACTGGTCGTCTCAACCGATCACTTTCGACCATCGCCATTACTCAGCAATTATCCGACACGCAGGATAGGCTGCCCTGGTATTAGACCCAGTAATTGGCGGATATCACTTCACACGAGTCTTGATGGACGGTGGCAGCAGTCTAAACCTAATATATCAGGATACAATCCGCGGGATGGGGTTAGACCCAACAAAAATTCAACATAGCAATACTACCTTTAAAGGAGTAACGCCAGGCCCAGGGGCTCGTTGTACGGGCTCCCTCCTACTACAAGTTATATTCGGCTCCACCGATAACTTCCGTCGCGAGCGTTTAACCTTCCACATCGCTCTGTTCCAAAATGGCTATCAAGCACTGCTCGGACGCGAAGCTTTCGCTCGCTTTAATGCAATACCACACTACGCCTCCCTCACACTCAAGATGCCCGGTCCACGTGGCATCATTTCAGTGAACGGAAATATCAAGCGATCTCTGCGCGCCGAAGAGAGTGCTGCTGCCTTGGCAGCCGCACACTAAAGGCGCCTGGACCAGCAAAAGCATCCAATAGGTCGTCAAGACCTCAGACACAACTAATCAAGTCCGGCACCGATATTTATACCGAATAAATGGTCACACCCCTATTTGTCAATACAAGGGGCTCAACGCGCGCAGACAAGTGGCAATTTCTTCTCATCTTGAATTATACATGGTTTCTTTAAAAACTATCTTTTTGCACGACAACTTTTTCACCTAAATTCCTCTCTTTTACAGACGATCATCGTGCTACACCCATCCAGGATACGGCACAACGGAGACACAGGCGCAGACGTGCAGCAGGGACCGGCTCCAAGGATTCTTTTTAGATAAGACCCTGCGTAAACCTTTTTTACTGTCTCTTGTTGATACATATCCACCGTTGAGAAGGATGCTGACGTCTTGGCATGTGGCCACGCCAGAACAATGCACGTACCTGGACACAAGGGGCTTCTTACAAAGGCCATTATTTAGGCCCGGTTTATACCATAAAGACCGAATACCTTAGGGAGTGTTCGGCGTCGCGAGTTTGGCCCTATATGCATCAGATCCGAATCATTGTCTTTGGACAAATGTTGGGTTTGCCCGGCTCCTGTGTTTTGGTGCCTTACGTTCCGCTTTACCGGCTAAGGTAGCACCAGGAGAACTACTGTGATTGTGCCCTGGTTCATCCGGACGAGCACCTCACTAGAGAAAGCCGAAAACTGACTGTCATGATATAGCGTGAGACTGGTCAACCACTAGATGACCTGTTGGAATGTTAGAATTCCTCCGCCTTAACGAAGGGCCGTTTTCCGGCCAGGCATGTACGCACCCCGGGATCGGGAGAGTGCGGAGCCACCAGGGGCTATCTAGTAGCCCCACTGTCAAACTCCTATGGCTAAGTGAAAGTGCTAAAGCATTATAGTCCGGTTGCCTCGCCCGCTCCGCTATCACCTCCTTAATAGGACCGAGATGTTGGGTTAAGTGTGAACGCGTGTTTTTTGCGAGCACCCCCGCATTATATGCGTGGGGTTTGAAGCCGATGGCTGCAATCTTTCAGGTTATACACATGTATACGTAAACGACCGCCTAGGAGGCATCATATTACTTTCAGGCAAAAGTATAAAAATAGCCTTATAAAAATCTATAAAAGCATTTCTCTTACAATGAGATTACATATCACTCAAACATAATATTCTTTGTGCATTGGGTCTCTATCAAACTAGCACCCTCAAGAACTTCTTCAAAGTAGTGCTCAGTAGCCATTCGACCTATGGCCGAATCCCGCGCTGCAACAGTGGTAGCATCCATCTCCGCCCATTATGCTTTAACACGGGCAAAGGCCATCCGTGAGCCCTCTATGCACGCCGAGCTCTTCATCGCATTAACGCGCGGCACCACGTCAAGGAGCTGCTGCAGCAAGCTGAAATAGCTGTTCGGTTTTGGCCTTTCCGGCCATAGCTGATCCACAACAGACCTCATGGCGAGTCCGGACAACCTATTCAGTTCGGCCCATTCGGCTAATTGGTCAGTCAATGAAAGCGGACGCTCGGGAGAATGGAATTGTGTCCAAAATAGCTGGTCCACTTCACGGTCCGTCTGACCCTGGAAGTACTTGGCCGCATCAGTAGCGCTCGCCGCCAAATCCATATACACATCCTCCGAACTCCACAGCCGATCCAGAGAGGCATACCGTGGATCTCCGAACTTCCTCTGCAACATAAACGATTTCCCAGCTACAATATCCCCGGCTTCCTGCAGCTCCTCCTTCTTCGCCCTCATAGCAGAGCGGATGTCTTTTCTCGTCGCAGCAGCCTTCTCAAGGTCCGATGCCTTCGCTAGGTTTTCCTTTTCAAGAACCCGGCAACGGTCGGCGGCGGCTTTTAATTCTATGTCCATCTTGGCCATCTTATCTCGGCTCTCGCCATGCGCAGCCTTCTCGGCTCTCAACTCTTCCGCTGCCTTCAAAGCAGCCGCATTACCAAACCTCGCTTGTTCCTTGACTCGGGCAAGTTCTGCCCGCAAGGCTTCAACAGTGGCAGCTCCATCTGCAGTCACAACATATTAAAGATACTGGCATCATGATGCTCTTACTATGTGGCGTTTACCGGATAATGACACTTACCATGTGCCTCATCAAGCCTCTTGTTAACAAGCTCGATGTCGGCGTCTGCCGCATCCAACTGCCGTTTAAATGGGCAAACTCGCTAGTCCGGCTAGCCACCGGAGCTTCCATCACCTGCACATAGAGGCGGTATGGTTATTACCTAGGAATATGACCCTCCGTTCATCGTCATTTCCGACGACAACCAGAGTCTCAGGGGCTACTATCTACACAGGGCACACTTAGCATGTGCAGGACTATCATACATTATTTTACGTACCTCAAAGCCTGTTAGTAGACTCATAAAAGCTTCATGCAATCCGCTTTCAGCGGACAAGATTCTCTCCATCACCGTATTCATCAGCACACGGTGTTCATCTGAGATGGCCGATCGCCCCCCCAACTCCCTCAGAACATCCGATCGCACACCAGACGGTGCCGAACTCTTTTTTGCGCTCTCTTCGTGAGCCGGACACTGAGAGCTTCGGGGGTCAATGGGATTATCTTCTGGCCTCACTAGACACGGAGAGGACCTCCGCGACGACACTTCGGGGTCGCCCGCTTCCGGAGCGGAGGAGTCCGGAGGAGGCGTCTCGCTCTCCATCCTCTCTGGAAGAAGATCCCCCGAAGATGAGCTCATTTGAGAGGGGCTAAGGCCCAAGCTGCAAAGATATATGTGGTGGTTATTTTCTCAGAAGAAAAAGATGGCATACCTGTACTATTAAAGTATTTCGGGTCACTTACGACTCGCTGGAGAATTGATCCCCCCGCGGACTTTGTGCGACAAGAGCACCCCCCATGGTAGGACCCTCTGTGGGAGACATCTTCTCCCGTTTGGAAGCTTCGGCATCCGAATCCCTAGGCGCAGTCCTTTTCCTCCTCCGGTCGTCTTCCTTCATGGAGACACTCGCTCCCTCGGTCAGAACGGGCAGCGTTGGGGGCCCGCGTCCGCCCGTATTTTCCTCCCCAGTATCTTCCTTTAAGGGCTCCGGGTAAGGTGCGACCTGGAGCATATTTTCCAATACCGGATTGTCTGAACCCTCAGGGAGGGGGGCCGAACACCGAATCAACTTCGCCTTTGTTAGCCAGTCCTGGTCAAAAAGCAAACTCTCAGAGATAACTTCGTAACAAATGAGACATAGTATGTTCGGCCGGAAGATTCCTTACCTGTTCGGCGGCGCGGTTACTGCTCAGGCCCACGTCCTTGGTGATTTCCGGACACTCTACCTGAGGTCCGAAGAATGACATGTACATCTCCTCGTGCGTCAGGCCGAGGAAATTTTGAATGACATGCGGTCCCGCAGGATTGAACTCCCACAAGCGAAGAGGTCGGCGTTTGCAAGGCTCGACTTGACGAACCAGCATAACTTGTATTACCGCAACCAAACTAAAATCTCCATTGAAGAGATCTTGAATGCGGCTTTGCAGTATAGGCACATCCTTGGCTGGACCCCAGCTCAGACCTCTGCTGATCCATGACATCGGTTGTGGTGGAGGGCCCGAGCAGAAAACAGGGGCGGCCGCCCACTTGGCACTTCTAGGAGCCGTGATGTAGAACCACTCCTGTTGCCACAATTCAGACACCTCTGGGATGGAACCTTTGGGCCATGGAACTCCCGTCATCTTTCATGTTGATGCACCTCCACACGCTGCATGTTGCCCCTCGATCATCTTCGGCTTTACTTCAAAGGTCTTGAGCCACAAGCCAAAGTGAGGGGTAACCCGGAGGAAGGCCTCACACATGACAATGAATGTCGTGATATGAAGAAAGGAGTCTGGAGCTAGATCATGGAAGTCTAGCCCGTAATAAAACATCAAACCCCTGACGAAAGGATCCAGAGCAAGGCCTAGACCTCGGAGGAAGTGGGAGACGAACACGACGCTCACGTTGGGTTTGGGGGAGGGGACGGCCTGCCCTCGGGCTGGCAGCCGGTGCACAACCTCGGCGGTCAGATATCTGGCCTGCCTCAACTTTTTGATGTCTTCTTCCATAACGGAGGAAGGCACCCATCGGCCTTGAAGGCTAGATCCGGACATGATTGGAGGTTCGGAGCACCTGACCTGAACTTTGGGTGTTTGAGCTTGAGGTGGGGGAAGGATTCGATTGAGCACGGGAGGGAAAAAATAAAAGCCTTGTCCCTTTATAAAGAGGGTGAATATCAAGCGTCCTCTCCGTGGCCGTTTGGACATGCCTATAGTCTAGGAGTCCTAGAAGCGGTTGGGTTACCCACGCCCGTATTGATGAGAATCCCGAAATAAGGGGACACGATCTCTGCTTTAACAAGACGTGCCAAGGAAACCACCTCGCATGACGCGTTGAGGTGGGATAATAAAACGATTCGAATAAAGGCTTGGTCGTGGTGCGTCACACTACAGAATACGTCAGCAGATTAGATTTGTGAAAATATTATTCTCTCTATGGCAATATGTGGAAACTTATTTTGCAGAGCCGGACACTATCTTTGTGTTCAAAATCTTCTATGAAGTACTTGGAGGAGGAACCCGCCTTGCAATGCCGAAGACAATCTGCGTGCCGGACTCGTCGTCATTAAAGCCTGGTTCAGGGGCTACTGAGGGAGTCCTGGATTAGGGGGTGTCTGGATGGCCGGACTATACCTTCAGCCGGACTCCTAGACTATGAAGATACAAGATTAAAGACTTCGTCCCGTGGCCGGAAGGGACTTTCCTTGGCGTGGAAGGCAAGCTTGGCGATACGGTTATGTAGATCTCCTACCATTGTAACCGACTTTGTGTAACCCTAACCCTCTCCAGTGTCTATATAATCCGGAGGGTTTTAGTCTGTAGGACGACATATAGAACAACAATCATACCATAGGCTAGCTTCTAGGGTTTAGCCTCCCCGATCTCGTGGTAGATCTACTCTTGTACTACCCATATCATCAATATTAATCAAGCAGGACGTAGGGTTTTACCTCCATCAAGAGGGCCCGAACCTGGGTAAAACTTCGTTTCCCTTGCCTCCTGTTACCATCCGGCCTAGATGCACAGTTCGGTACCCCCTACCCCGAGGTCCGCCGATTTTGTCACCGACACTAACCCTCTCCGGTGTCTATATAAACCGGAGGGTTTTAGTCCATAGGATGACATACAATCATACCATAGGCTTGCTTCTAGGGTTTAGCCTCTCTAATCTCATGGTAGATCTACTCTTGTACTACCCATATCACCTATACCTATACTAATTACAGACTCCCAAAAAGTTACCATGTTAATTAGAAAATACTAACCGTTCATCCGGTGGGACCAAATTTTTACGGTGTAGATTAACTCATATAATCCTTGACTAACAAGATTAATCATAGGGCCCACAATCCTGCCACGATTCTAGAGATGAAAACCGGCCTTTAATCATAGGGCCCACAAGGCTTCCATGGTTGTAGAGATGAAAACCAGCCTTCACGCAACAATGAATCTAGATAAACGTTCCAGCCAGCCAAACCTATCCCCAATTTCATTGGTTCTAAACTCTGCCCCGAGAAGGATTGGCTGCAATCCATCTGCATTGGTCTAGCGGAGATGGAGATCCTTTCAATCTCCTCAGCTTCCATGCCAAGTAAAATTGCATCCGACGATGGACGATGTCGTGGAGAAGGAGGTGCATCAATAAGAGTTTGAGTTGGATTGAACAACCACCATAGCTGCTGAGGCCGTAGGCTGCATATTGGAGGAAGTACGGCAGTATTATGGCACTGCGGCCCTTAAAGGGAAGAACAACAATGGATTCCTCTAGGCGTTCTCTTGATTTCCTCCTCCTATTAATATCATGAACAACAACAGATCCTCCTGGGAGATTTACCAATTAAATCTACATGAGGATCCTCTCTTGGAGGAAAGTAAGTGCCTCTGTAACTTTTACAGAAGAATTTGAGGAGTAGCAGAAGAGGGGGGTTGATCACGCAAGTAGTTCACTAGACATGTCATGCTAAGTCTGGCTGACGACGACGTCACCTGGTGTTGAGTAGCAGCAAGATAGTAGTGGCAGTCAGCAATCCACGGGCCTAAGCCAGATGAGTAGCAGCAATTATCTCATGCATCCACCCATGCTACCTGAATCAGATCGAATAGATGCCATTGTTGGGAAAGCTGCAGAGCCAAACGACTGTGGTAGACTGATTGCCGTAGAGGTAATTAAGGAGCTAGGAAGGATGCAATAGGTTTGTATTTTTAGTGATTATTATGATGTTCTGAGACATGGTCCCAAAGAACAAGTAAAACCTTAGAGTTTCGTTTTGAGGATTTAGATGATAAGTGTTTTGTTTCAGACCTATCTAGATACGTATTAATACGATGGTTAAGTTTTGTGGGTGCCATACAATACAGTTAGGGGATTGAGTTCAAGAAAGATGTGGCCGTACTTCTGGCTTCTGCAGAGTGAACTCAAGAACCTCTACTTATTTTGTTGGAAACTGAATTAGTCGTTTTGTAGCGTTTCTTCAGTCTACATCTCTCTGCTTCTTAAATCTTATAGAAAAACTACAAGTTTGTAGTTGGATCTGTACTTTCAGTTTTATGCTTACCCAATTATCCAATAGGACACGTGCATCATAAAAGCACAAACCATACTCTGTTCTGGTGATTTTTTTCCTTTATAGTGTTGTCTGCACTTTTGTTTTATATATTCTTATTTGCAGACATGGAATGTATATGCATACACAAGGTCAAAAACATGGCACCTTAGCAGCATCTATTTTAAGTAATACGGGAGATCGAAAAAGATGCTCAAGTTAACCTCATGGTAAAGCTGAACGACAATCTGTTCACCTCCTCGACAGTGTTAAAAAGTAGCTCTGTATGGAAAACAGAAAATGTCAAGTTTTTTCATCTTCATGTCGTCCTATTTCTCCCCATATTATGCAGCAAGTGCTAACTGTTACTGTTGCTTTCGTCCCTACATACCAAATCAGCGGTTGGTGCATCATTTCTCAAGTAAAAAAACCATTTTAGTGAAAGGTTTTGAAGTTTAGTTCCTGATTCACAGTGCTTACCTTGATGTTGTTCAGATCAAGTTTTAGCCTTCTTATGTTGTATATTGTTTACAGTTTCTACGCCGGGCTAAAAACTTCTAGGTCCGAAGGTGTGTGAGAAACCATCCGTATGATCTTGGGGTTACGGTTATTTTGAGGTAATCATATGTCTAAGCATATATAGGTGGTTATATGATCTCGTACACCTTCAGAAGTTGCTATTGTCTGTTCTAGGCCACATCATATTGGTTAAAGTATCAGAGAAGGTAACACGTTTGACCTACTATTGCTCACTACTCCCTCGGTAAACAAATATAAGTGTGTTTAGATTACTAAAATAGTGATCTAAATGCTCTTATA
Source organism: Triticum urartu (assembly GCF_003073215.2). Lineage (NCBI taxonomy): Eukaryota > Viridiplantae > Streptophyta > Magnoliopsida > Poales > Poaceae > Triticum > Triticum urartu. Next base: position 52,269,402 of record NC_053028.1, on the reverse strand, counting down.
TTTCTTTACAGAGGGAGTATTAAATATTTACACCTGTTCTTTTGTTTTGGAAAGTGTTGTCCCAATGAATGCCCAAAAAAACGTTTCTTTTCAAGAGCCTGGATTTTTCTTTTGAGAAGTTTCTATATACACTTAAATAGACAAAACTTTTATACAAAATATTAGTGTATTCACTATAAGCTCCTTTTATGAGCTACAAGTAATCTTTTTTCCATCTAATATAAGAATCATTGTATTTTGTGTTTTGGCTATACATTTTGCCTATAGGTTCACGTACTCCATTTATTCTATTCTATTGGTTCCTCTAAATGTGTCATGGATAACTTGAACTTCATTAGCACAAGCTTACAGATTGAAAAATAGGTCACCTCATCAATCGAAGAGTAGACAAAGTAGCAGGTATGTAATGTTTATTTTGCTTTCTGTTGTGTTGTTTTGGTTCAGACTACAAAAATTGCTTTATATAGATGTTTCAACCAAACAGTGCACTCCTAAAATTTGACCTTTGTTATGCATGATGGATGATTCACAGCATTCTGAATATGGGTGTCCAGCTATACTTCCTTCTTTATATGCTTCTATATTATCCCCTGGTATTAAAGAGTGCTTAGTTAACAATTTGCAAAATAATTGTTGATCATAACTTACCTGAAAAATAATATTACGGAAGCTTAATTATAAATCGCTACCCAGGATTTGAAGACATTGATAATTACAAGCATCTGATGTTCAAGATAGATAGATTGCTCGAGAGCACGATCTTCATTGTTGTTGCACATCAGTATCTCATAAGGTACGTTTTTTCAAAGCTTGTATATGTATTACAATAATGCCAAATCTACCACATTGATACAATCTCCTCATATCAGAACTTCACATGCAAGGAAAGAAATCAGGTTATGGCAGCATATGATTCTCGCATTAGTATTTCTGTATTTTTCTACTTATGTGCTAATAAGGCTTTTAAGTGCATTAATATTTCAAGGATATTTCTTGCAGGTGTAGCAAGCTATTTGTGATGTCCAGAGCATGCAGTTAGTGAGATTGATCAATCATGCATGCTAACTTAAAATCAAAACTTAAGGAATCACATTTTGATTGCAAAAGGATTTTGATGGCGCTACGCTTAGAGACATTTCGTTCACGTTGTTTCATTCTAAATGTTTCTTGAAAACTCCATAGCTTATTTCCACTCTCCAATTTAATTGTCTCATAGTGTTAATCATATTTCCATAGTGCATAATTATTAGTTGGGAGATATTCAAAAGTTGCATTCCAAGTTCTAATATATTTTGAATTCCTGCTATATTAACAGAGAAAGATCTTCAATTATTTCAAAATTCATGTTTTCAAAATCACTAGACCGTGCGCATGCACGGGTTGACGACTAGTTAGAAATAATGGCAGATGGGTTGTATGCTGTTTTCCACAGATTTGAGGCTTTCCTAAAAAAAAGGTTAACGCACAAGCAGTGACTGTTGGATGGCCATCCAACGGCCGTCGTGCTTCTTCAATCTCTGCTCTTCCTGCTCCTGCCGCTCAAACAAGCGCCGGTGGGACTGCCTGCTCCCTCCTCCCCGCGGTCGGCTCTGCTGCCGCGCAGGCCTCACCGCCCCACCGTACTCCCATCGCTGGCCTAGCCATCCCTCTGCTCACCCACACCTGCTGTTATTTTCCGGCGATGGCAGACGAACCAGTAAACCCTCAATACAGTCGTACTCCCCTCCACGTGGGAAACAACTGCCGAGTCTTCCCCGCCTCAGTGTCGTTCCCTTCCTAGGCCTCGCCGTTGTCCACCGCCCTGGTGCTCTCGGCGCGGCCTGGTCAACGTGGTCAACGACCGACATGCATCTGACGTGGACTGTACGTGGAGAGGCCGACAACTGGGTCCACGACCGCACATAAGGAAATGCCTCCTTATTACGCTCAAAATAATGACTCCTCCACCTGACATCAGGGACCCACCGAAAGGGCCTCTGTGTTTCGCGAAAAAACGTTACCGCCGCTGATAGCTCGGACCCACCAGCTATATCTTCGCACACAAGGAAGTGCCTCCTTGTTACGAATAAAAAAAATGAATACTCCCCCTGTTAGCTAGGACCCAGTATAGTGGCAGGCTGACTTGTGGGCCTACTAAGTTGATGGGGACGGAGGGCTTTGTCAACTTAGTCAATATGCACGATTCTTCAACCTCCAGTGACCGTACGATGTCCATCCAACGGCCGTAGTGCTTCTTCAACCTCTGGTCTTCTTGCTCCAGCCGCCCAAACCAGCACCGGTCGTGCCTCGTGCTCCTGCCTCCCATGGCCGGCTGCGATGCGGTGGAGGCCTCACCGCCCCTACTACTCCCACCGCTGGCCAGGCCATCCCTATACTCACCCACACCCCCTGTTATTCGGCGGCAACGGCAGCCTCACACCGAAGCGAACCAGTGAACCCTCGTACTCCTCTACGCATGGGCATCCACTGTCGCGTCTTCCCCGGCTCCACGTCGTCCCCTTCCTAGGCCTCGCTGTCATCCATTGCCCTCGTGCTCTCAGCGCGGCGTGGTCAACATGGTCAAGGAACGACTTGCATCGGACGTGGACTGTACATGGAGAGGCTGACAGCTGGGTCCATGGCCGCAGTAAGGATGTGCCTCCTTATTACGTGCAAAATAATTATTCCTCCACCTGACAGCAGGGACCCACCGGACATGCCACCAGCTACATCTTGACACGCAAGGAAGTGCGTTCGGGCAAAAAATCGATTCGCCCCCTGACTGCTGGGACCCACCAGCTACATCTTCGCAGGCAAGGAAGTGCCTGACAGTCGGGACCCACCTGGTCAAAGCGTACGTAGCATTGTCATTCTGGTCGCGAACGTGTACGTACATATATACTGGTGGATGTAGAGGCACGCACGTGTCGTAGTAGAGGCACGTAGGTGTCGTAGTAGAGGCGCGCACGTAGCATGTACACGTACGTACAGCGGCCAGGGTGCAAGAAAGAAAATACGGCCACGTATGTGTACATATGGGCGGGGTCTCGAACGCCTACTCGCGCATACGTACGGCCAGGGCTCGTGTACATGGCAGGGTCAGAACAGAGAAACATCGTCATTGTCGTGTTCATGGGGAGGCAACGGAATGCGTCGTGTTCATGGGGAGGCAACGGAATGTGTCGTGTTCATCGGCAGGCAACGAAACGCGTGGGAGCCAACCGGCTGGGTTGGAACAGAATGTGCGGTCGTGTTCATCGGGAGGGCTTGGACGGGACAGGCGATGGAAACGAGGCCTGGCGTACTGCACAACAGAGGAAACGGACCTCCTACGTTCGGAACAGGGTCCTGTTGATTGGGAGATGTTAGTGTTATGCCTCTCTCTTTATATCGTAGACTTGATTTGAATAAGTTGACACCTACTGAAATATCTTTGCAAATGGCTGATAAATCAACTGCTATACCGGTCGGTATTTGTGAGGATGTGCTTGTTGTAGTTGCAAACGTTACGATTTTAACGGACTTTGTTATTCTTGATATTCCTGAGGACGATAGTATGTCTATTATTCTTGGAGGACCCTTTTTGAATACTGCAGGGGCTGTTATTGATTGCACTAAAGGCAATGTCACATTTCATGTTAATGGTAATGAGCACACGATACACTTTCCGAGGAAACAACCTCAAGTTCATAGTATCAACTCTATTGGAAAAATTCCATCGATTATATTTGGAGGTTTTGAATTTCCCCTTCCTACTTTCAAAAAGAAATATGATATTCTTATTATTGGGGATGTGCATATCCCCGTTGAGGTAACATAGTGTTATTCAAAATTTCTCTGGTTCCATGTTATTCTGAATGAGTTCATTAACAAGACTTGATCAACCTTGCTAGTGGATTCCTTTTGATGATCATGAGATGGATGAAACTAGAAGGAACAACCTTCTATACCTTCCTTTTACTTTCTATTATTTATATTAAATAAAATAAAAACAATATTTTTTCTGTCTGTTATCTGATTATCCGTGCAATATAAAAATACCCCAAAAATAAAAGTTCTCCAAATGCCCTGAAATTTAAATATGATTTTTTCTACAATATTTTAGAATATTTGGCACTGAGAACACAGCGGGGGGGGGGGGGGGGGGGGGGGGGGGGGGGGGGGGGGGGGGGGGGGGTCACCCACCTGCCCACGAGGGTGGAGGGCGCGCCCTACCCCCCTGGGCACGCCCCCTGCCTCATGGGCCCACGGTGGCCCTCCTCCACTTATCCTTTCACCCACACACTCCTTCTTCGTCCCACAAACACAAACAACCAGCTCAAACCCGAGTCCAAGCTCGTTTTGCTATCATTTTCGATCTCCTTGCTCAAAGCACCTCTCACAAAACTACTTGGGGAGATTGTTCCTTGGTATGTGACTCCTCCATTGGTCCAATTAGTTTTTGTTCTAGTGCTTTATTCATTGCAAAATTTTGCTGCTTAGGTGACCCTATTCTTGAGCTTGCATGTCAAATTTATATGGTCAAAAGTAGTTTTGATGCATGATATAGGCTCTAGGCACTTGTATGAGTAGTTTCTATCAATATTATTGAGTTTGGTTCACTTTTATTTTGAAGTTACTAAATTTTTTTAGAATTTTTCATAGGAAGAAATATGCTTAGGAAAATGTTCCAGGGTGGTACTTCAAGGAAGCAAGGACCCAGGCTTGCAGTGCGTGATGCTGATGATGAGCCACCAAGAGACGCTCCAGTGCGTCCTTGTGAATGGCCTTCTGAGAACTTTATGGATTGAGCGGGAATTAAGGAAGAATTTAATGCATATTTGCCTAACACTGATCTTGTGAGCTTCGAGGAAGAGAAGTGCAGCCAGTATCACAATCCTACTAGTTCCTTTGTGAGGAGGTTTGAATTTTCATCTTCACGTAATTCTCCAACTGTCCTATTTGATCTTTATGAAAATTCTTACACTATGGACTTAGAGGATTTTACCACTGCTTGCAAACTTCCACAATGGGGTAGTATAAGGGATCCTCGCAGATCTGAATTCAGAGATTTTCTTTCTAGCATAATTGTGGGAGAATCTAGAGATATAACACAAGCTACCATAGGGAGCATTAACTTTTCTACTATACATTATTTTGCTCTCTTCATAGGTAGATGCATTAATGGTAAAGATGAGGCATGTCACATGTGTGTCCCTGACCTCAGTATTCTTAGGAGTGCTGTGTTAGGAGATAAATCTTATAATTTGGGAGCCATTGTTGCACGTAGGTTGCATCTTAATAGATTTAATGGAGATTTCTTTGGAGGAATTTATGCAACCCGCATAGCTAATTCTCTTGGTATAGCCATACGCGAAGTTGATATTTAATCACCCCATGCTTACCTAGACTTTAATGCTATGGTTCACCACCAGTTTGTCAAGGGGAATGAATCACCTCTCCAGTATTGACTAATCTTTGACAGACGCCATGTTGTCCATATTACTCTCCCTGCTCCTGCCTTCTTTGATCATCAGGCAAAAGGAAAATATGTTATTACCAGAGAGGAGGCAGATCAGTACGAGAGGAGAGCGGAGGCCTCTCGTCGCCACGCTGCAGCGCAGGAGGCGATAGCCGCTGCATCTCAGTACGACCCCAACTACTATTATGGATATCCGCCAGGCCAGCCGTGGCTATAGACCAACTTAGGCCAAAAGTCTAAGCTTGGGGGAGTACGTATTTCCCACCGGCATTACATTTATGATCACAGACTCATTGCTAGATGTCGGTGCTCATACTTTCTCATTGTATCATCCATGCTAGTTTACTTTCCTTTTTATGCTTTCTTTTTGTGTGTTTAATAAACCTTAAGAAAAACCAAAAAAATTAGTTGTAGCTTTTAATTAGTTTACTTTCCATGCTTGTAGAAGTAATTAAATAGAAAACCCAAAAATATTTCATGTTCTTCTTTTACTTGTTGGGAGCTTTCCCATGTAAATAGTTTTATTTCTTTTCTTTTCTTTGGGGGTCGATAGGAGAAGACCATGATTAAATTGTTGAAGTGGCTCTTATATGCATAATTGTTGATCTGACAAAAGAGCCTATATTGCCTTGTCTTCTCCTGTTTATTGAATGCTTGCAGATTCCAGCTTAGTCCAATGCGCATGCACACTTACTATTATTCACATCGTTCGGTCGTGTAAGTTGTTGGGGAATGTAGTAATTTCAAAAATTTCCTACGCACACGCAAGATCATGGTGATGCATAGCAATGAGAGGGGAGAGTGTTGTCTACGTACCCTCGTAGACCGTTCGCGGAAGCGTTATATCAACGCGGTTGATGTAGTCGTACGTCTTCATGATCCGACCGATCCAAGAACCAAAAACATGGCACCTCCGAGTTCTGGACATGTTCGTCTCGGTGACGTCCTCGCCTTCTCGATCTAGCAAGAGGGGCGAAGTAGTAGATGAGTTCTGGCAATACGACGGCGTGATGACGGTGTTGGTGAAGAACAATCTCCACAGGGCTTCGCCTACGCACTATGAAAAACTAGGACGGAGGATAAACTAAAGGGGGCGGGGTTGCCGGCACACGGCTTGGTGTTTCTTGATTTCTTGGGTGCTAGCCCTACCCCTCTATTTATATGCTGAGCCTTGGGGTCGAAACTCGGAGTGAAAGCCTCCACAAAGTCGGTTTCACCCGAAAGGCAAGAGTCCTTGTCGGACTCCAGGGCCAGACGCCCGGGTTCCGGCATCTGGACCCAGACGCCAGGGACCCTGGCGTCTGACCCCTGGACTCTGCAAAACTTCCTTTTTCGCTTTCCAAAAACCTCGTGGGCTTTCCCCTTTGGCCCAAATAAAGTGTTCTCTTACCCAAACATTCGGGAAACATCCGGAACCCCTTCCGGTGAATTCCGGAACCCTTTCGGTGACCAAACACTATTATCCCATATATCAAACTTTATCTCCGGACCATTCCGGAGTTCCTCGTCATGTCCGTGATCTCATCCCGGACTCCAAACAACACTCGGTCACCAATGTACATAACTCATATAGTACTATATCGTCAATGAACGTTAAGCGTGCGGACCCTACGGGTTCAAGAACTATGTAGACATGACCGAGACACCTCTCTGGTCAATAACCAATAGCGGGACCTGGATGCCCATATTGGCTCCTACATATTCTATGAAGATCTTTATTGGTCAGACCGCATAACAACATACGTTGTCCCCTTTGTCATCGGTATGTTACTTGCCCGAGATTCGATCGTCGGTATCTCAATACCTAGTTCAATCTCGTTACCGGCAAGTCTCTTTACTCGTTCCGTAATACATCATCCCGCAACTAACTCATTAGTTGCAATGCTTGCAAGGCTTATAGTGATGTGCATTACCGAGTGGGCCCAGAGATACCTCTCCGACAATCGGAGTGACAAATCCTAATCTCGAAATACGCCAACCCAACAAGTACCTTTGGAGACACCTGTAGATCACCTTCATAATCACCCAGTTACGCTGTGACGTTTGGTGGCACACAAAGTGTTCCTCCGATAAACGGGAGTTGCATAATCTCATAGTCATAGGAACATGTATAAGTCATGAAGAAAGCAATAGCAACAAACTAAACGATCAAGTGCTAAGCTAACGGAATGGGTCAAGTCAATCACATCATTCTTCTAATGATGTGATCCCATTAATGAAATGACAACTCATGTCTATGGTTAGGAAACTTAACCATCTTTGATCAACGAGCTAGTCAAGTAGAGGCATACTAGTGACACTCTGTTTGTCTATGTATTCGCACATGTATTATGTTTCCGGTTAATACAATTCTAGCATGAATAATAAAAATTTATCATGAAATAAGGAAATAAATAATAACTTTATTATTGCCTCTAGGGAATATTTCCTTCAGTCTCCCACATGCACTAGAGTCAATAATCTAGATTACACAGTAATGATTCTAACACCCATGGAGCCTTGGTGCTGATCATGTTTTGCTCGTGGAAGAGGCTTAGTCAACGGCTCTGCAACATTCAGATTCGTATGTATCATGCAAATTTCTATGTCTCCCACCTGGACTAAATCCCGGATGGAATTGAAGCGTCTCTTGATGTGCTTGGTTCTCTTGTGAAATCTGGATTCCTTTGCCAAGACAATTGCACCAATGTTGTCACAAAAGATTTTCATTGGACCCGATGCACTAGGTATGACACCTAGATCGAATATGAACTCCTTCATCCAGACTCCTTCATTTGCTGCTTCTGAAGCAGCTATGTACTCCACTTCACACGTAGATCCCGCCACGACGCTTTGTGTAGAACTGCACCAACTGACAGCTCCACCATTTAATATAAACACGCATCCGGTTTGCGATTTAGAATCGTCCGGATCAGTGTCAAAGCTTGCATCAACGTGACCATTTACGATGAGCTCTTTGTCACCTCCATAAACGAGAAACATATCCTTAGTCCTTTTCAGGTATTTCAGGATGTTCTTGACCGCTTTCCAGTGATCCACTCCTGGATAACTTTGGTACCTCCCTGCTAGACTTATAGCAAGGCACACATCAGGTTTGGTACACAGCATTGCATACATGATAGAGCCTATGGCTGAAGCATAGGGAACATCTTTCATCTTCTCTCTATCTTCTACAGTGGTCGGATATTGAGTCTTACTCAACTTTACACCTTGTAACACAAGCAAGAACCCTTTCTTTGCTTGATCCAGTTTGAACTTTTTCAAAACTTTGTCAAGGTATGTGCTTTCTGAAAGTGCAATTAAGCGTCTTGATCTATCTCTATATAGATCTTGATGCCCAATATGTAAGCAGCTTCACCGAGGTCTTTCATAGAAAAACTTTTATTCAAGTATCACTTTAAGCTATCCAGAAATTCTATATCATTTCCAATCAGCAATATGTCATCCACATATAATATCAGAAATGCTACACAGCTCCCACTCACTTTCTTGTAAATACAGGCTTCTCCAAAAGTCTGTATAAAACCAAATGCTTTGATCACACTATCAAAGAGTTTATTCCAACTCCGGGAGGCTTGCACCAGTCCATAAATGGATCGCTGGTGCTTGAACACTTTGTTAGCTCCCTTTGGATCGACAAAACATTCTGGTTGGATCATATCCAACTCTTCTTCCAGAAATCCATTCAGGAATGCAGTTTTGACATCCATTTGCCAAATTTCACAATCATAAAATGCGGCAATTGCTAAAATGATTTGGATAGACTTAAGCATTGCTACGGGTGAGAAGGTCTCATCGTAGTTAATCCCTTGAACTTGTCGAAAACCTTTTGCAACAAGTCGAGCTTTATAGATAGTAACATTACCGTCAGCGTAAGTCTTCTTCTTGAAGATCCATTTATTCTCAATTGCTTGCTGATGTCTACTACACAACCTTCTTCTCGTAGACATTGTTGGGCCTCCAAGTGCAGAGGTTTGTAGGACAGTAGCAAATTTCCCTCAAGTGGATGACCTAAGGTTTATCAATCCGTAGGAGGCGTAGGATGAAGATGGTCTCTCTAAAGCAACCCTGCAACCAAATAACAAAGAGTCTCTTGTGTCCCCAACACACCCAATACAATGGTAAATTGTATAGGTGGACTAGTTCGGCGAAGAGATGGTGATACAAGTGGTATATGGATAGTAGATAAAGGTATTTGTAATCTGAAAATATAAAAACAGCAAGGTAACTGATGATAAAAGTGAGCGTAAACGGTATTGCAATGTATGTAAATAAGGCGTAGGGTTCATACCTTCGCTAGTGTAAGTTCCCTCAACAATAATAACATAATTGGATCATATAACTATCCCTCAACATGCAACAAAGAGTCACTCCAAAGTCACTAATAGCGGAGAACGAAAAAGAGATTATGGTAGGGTACGAAACCACCTCAAAGTTATTCTTTCCAATCAATCTGTTGGGCTATTCCTATAAGTGTCACTGAGGGAGTCTTGGATTAGGGGGTATCCGGACAGCCGGACTATATCATTTGGCCGGACTGTTGGACTATGAAGACACAAGATTGAAGACTTCGTCCCGTGTCCGGATGGGACTCTCCTTGGCGTGGAAGGCAAGCTTGGCAATACGGATATGTAGATCTACTTCCTTGTAACCGACTCTGTGTAACCCTAGCCCCCTCCGGTGTCTATAGAAACCGGAGGGTTTATTCCGTAGGACCAAGAACAACAATCATACCATAGGCTATCTTCTAGGGTTTAGCCTCTTCGATCTCGTGGTAGATCAACTCTTGTAATACTCATATCATCAAGATCAATCAAGCAGGAGTAGAGTTTTACCTCCATCGAGAGGGCCCGAACCTGGGTAAAAACATCGTGTCCCCCGTCTCCTGTTACCATCCACCTAGACGCACAGTTCGGGACCCCCAACCTGAGATCCGCCGGTTTTGACACCGATAGTCACAAATAGCCCTAGAGTTTGTACTAGATTAACACCTTAAGACACAAATCAACCAAAACCCTAATGTCACCTAGATACTCCAATGTCACCTCAAGTATCTGTGAGTATTATTATACGATATGCATCACACCATCTCAGATTCATCTATTCAACCGACGCATAGAACCTCAAAGAGTGCCCCAAAGTTTCTACCGGAGAATCACGACGAAAACGTGTGCCAACCCCTATGCATAGGTTCATGGGCGGAACCCGCAAGTTGATCACCAAAACATACATCAAGTGAATCACGTGGTATCCCATTGTCACCACAGATACGCACGGCAAGACATACATCAAGTGTTCTCAAATCTTTAAAGACTCAATCCGATAAGATTACCTCAAAGGGGAAACTCAATCCATTACAAGAGAGTAGAGGGGGGAAGAAACATCATAGGATCCAAATATAATAGCAAAGCTCGCGATACATCAAGATCGTATCACCTCAAGAACATGAGAGAGAGAGAGATCAAACACATAGCTACTAGTACATACCCTCAGCCCCGAGGGAGAACTACTCGCTCCTCATCATGGAGAGCACAGGGATGATGAAGATGGCCACCAGAGAAGGATTGCCCCCTCCGACAGGGTGCCTGAACGGGTCTAGATTGGCTTTCGGTGGCTACGGAGGCTTCTGGCGGCGAAACTCCCGATCTATTGTGTGTTCTGGAGGTTTTAGGATACGTAGGTATATATGGGTGCAGGAAGTACGTCGGTGCAGCTTCAGGGGCCCCATGAGGTAGGGGGCGCGCCCCCACCCTCGTGAGCACCTCCCTTGGCTCCTGACGTGGGGTCCAAGTCCATCCGGTAGCTTTCCTTCCAAAAATAACTTCTCTAGTTGATTTCGTTCTGTTTCGACTCCGTTTGATATTCCATTTCTTCAAAACACTTAAATAGGCAAAAACAACAATTCTGGGCTGGGCCTCCGGTTAATAGGTTAGTCCAAAAATATTACAAAAGTGGATAATAAAGCTCAATATTTCCCAAAACAGTAGATAACATTGTTGGGTTTCGTAGTAATTTCAAAAAATTTCCTACGCACACGCAAGATCAAGTGATGCATAGCAACGAGATGGGAGAGTGTTGTCTACGTACCCACGCAGACCGACTGCGGAAGCGTTGACGCAACATAGAGTAAGTAGTCATACGTCTTCCCGATCCGACTGATCAAGCACCGAAACTACGGCACCTCCGAGTTCGAGCACACGTTCAGCTCCATGACGATCCCCGGACTCCGATCCAGCAAAGTGTCGGGGAAGAGTTCCGTCAGCACGACGGCGTGGTGATGATCTTGATGCACTATAGCAGCAGGGCTTCGCCTAAACTCCGCTACAGTATTATCGAGGAATATGGTGGCTGGGGGCACCGCACATGGCTAAGGAATAGATCACGTGGATCAACTTGTGTTTCTTGATCTGTCTTTGGTGCTAGCCCTACCCCACTATTTATATCTTGAGCCCTGGGGTCGAAACTTGGAGTTAAAGCCTTCACAAAGTCAGTTTCACCCGATAGGCAAGAGTCCTTCTCGGACTCCAGGGCCAGACGCCAGGGATCCCGGCGTCTGGACCCAGACGCCAGGGACCCTGGCGTCTGGCCCCTGGTCTCCGCAAAACTTCCTTTTGCGCTTTCCAAAAACCTTGTGGGCTTTCCCCTTTGGCCCAAATAAAGTGTTCTCGTACCGAAATATTTCGGGAAACATCCGGAACCCCTTCCGGTGATCCGGAACCCTTCCGGTAACCATACACTATTATCATATATATCAAACTTTATCTCCGGACCATTCCGGAGTTCCTCGTCATGTCCGTGATCTCATCTCGGACTCCGAACAACATTCGGTACATCAAAATGCATAAAACTCATAACAACTGTCATCGTAACCTTAAGCGTGCGGACCCTACGGGTTCGAGAACAATGTAGACATGACCGAGACACGTATCCGGTCAATAACCAATAGCGGGACCTGGATGCCCATATTGGCTCCTACATATTCTACGAAGATCTTTATCGGTCAGACCGCATAACAACATACGTTGTTCCTTTTGTCATCGGTATGTTACTTGCCCGAGATTCGATCGTCGGTATCCAATACCTAGTTCAATCTCGTTACCGGCAAGTCTCTTTACTCGTTCCGTAATACATCATCTCACAACTAACATATTAGTTGTAATGCTTGCAAGGCTTATGTGATCTGCATTACCGAGAGGGCCCAGAGATACCTCTTCGACAATCGGAGTGACAAATCCTAATCTCGAAATACGCCAACCCAACATCTCCCTTTGGAGACACCTGTAATGCTCCTTTATAATCACCCAGTTACGTTGTGATGTTTGGTAGCACCCAAAGTGTTCCTCCGGCAAACGGGAGTTGCATAATCTCATAGTCATAGGAACATGTATAAGTCATGAAGAAAGCAATAGCAACATACTAAACGATCGGGTGCTAAGCTAATGGAATGGGTCATGTCAATCAGATCATTCTCTTAATGATGTGATCCCGTTAATCAAATAACAACTCATTGTTCATGGTTAGGAAACATAACCATCTTTGATTAATGAGCCAGTCAAGTAGAGGCATACTAGTGACACTTTGTTTGTCTATGTATTCACACATGTATTATGTTTCCGGTTAATACAATTCTAGCATGAATAATAAACATTTATCATGATATAAGGAAATAAATAATAACTTTATTATTGCCTCTAGGGCATATTTCCTTCAGTCTCCCACTTGCACTAGAGTCAATAATCTAGTTCACATCGCCATGTGATTTAACAGCAATAGTTCACATCACCATGTGATTAACACCCATAGTTCACATCGATATGTGATCAACACTCAAAAGGTTTACTAGAGTCAGTAATCTAGTTCACATTGCTATGTGATTAATAGCCAAAGAGTACTAAGGTGTGATCATGTTTTTCTTGTGAGATAATTTTAGTCAACGGGTCTGCCACATTCAGATCTGTAAGTATTTTGCGAATTTCTATGTCAACAATGCTCTGCACGGAGCTACTCTAGCTTATTGCTCCCACTTTCAATATGTATCTAGATCGAGACTTAGAGTCATCTAGATCTGTGTCAAAACTTGCATCGACGTAACTTTTTATGACGAACCTTTTTGTCACCTCCATAGTTGAGAAATATTTCCTTATTCCACTAAGGATAATTTTGACCGCTGTCCAGTGATCTACTCCTAGATCACTATTGTAATCCCTTGCCAAATCAGTGCAGGGTATACAATAGATCTGGTACACAGCATGACATACTTTATAGAACCTATGGCCAAGGCATAGGGAATGACTTTCATTCTCTTTCTATCTTTCTATCTTCTGCCATGGTCAGGCTTTGAGTCTTACTCAACTTCACACCTTGTAATACAGGCAAGAACTCTTTCTTTGACTACTCCATTTTGAACTACATCAAAATCTTGTCAAGGTATGTACTCATTGAAAAAACTTATCAAGCGTCTTGATCTATCTCTATAGATCTTGAAGCTCAATATGTAAGCAGCTTTACTGAAGTCTTTCTTTGAAAAACTCCTTTCAAACACTCCTTTATGCTTTGCAGAATAATTCTACATTATTTTCGATCAACAATATGTCATACACATATACTTATCAGAAATGATCTAGTGCTCCCACTCACTTTCTTGTAAATACAGGCTTCACCGCAAGTTTGTATAAAACTATATGCTTTGATCAACTTATCAAAGTGTATATTCCAACTCCGAGATGCTTGCACTAGTCCATAGATGGATTGCTGGAGCTTGCATATTTTGTTAACACCTTTAGGATCGACAAAACCTTCCGGCTGCATCATATACAACTCTTCTTCCAGAAATCCATTCAGGAATGCAGTTTTGACATCCATCTGCCAAATTTCATAATCATAAAATGTGGCAATTGCTAACATGATTCGGACAGACTTAAGCATCGCTACGGGTGAGAAGGTCTCATCGTAGTCAACCCCTTGAACTTGTCGAAAACCTTTTGCGACAAGTCGAGCTTTGTAGACAGTAATATTACCATCAGCGTCAGTCTTCTTCTTGAAGATCCATTCATTTTCTATGGCTTGCCGATCATCGGGCAAATCCATCAAAGTCCATACTTTGTTCTTATACATGGATCATATCTCAGATTTCATGGCCTCAAACCATTTCGCGGAATCTGGGCTCATCATCGCTTCCTCATAGTTCGCAAGTTCGTCATGGTCTAGTAACATGACTTCCAGAACAGGATTACCGTACCACTCTGGTGCGGATCTCACTCTGGTTAACCTACGAGATTCGGTAGTAACTTGATCTGAAGTTACATGATCATTATCATTAGCTTCCTCACTAATTGGTGTAGTAGTCACAGGAACAGATTTCTGTGATGAACTACTTTCCAATAAGGGAGAAGGTACAATTACCTTATCAAGTTCTACTTTCCTCCCACTCACTTCTTTCGAGAGAAACTCCTTCTCTAGAAAGGATCCATTCTAAGCAACGAATATTTTGCCTTCGGATCTGTGATAGAAGGTGTACCCAACAGTTTCTTTTGGGTATCCTATGAAGACACACTTCTCCGATTTGGGTTTGAGCTTATCAGGTTGAAACTTTTTCACATAAGCATTGCAACCTCAAACTTTAAGAAACGACAGCTTAGGTTTCTTGCCAAACCATAGTTCATACGGTGTCGTCTCAACGGATTTAGATGGTGCCCTATTTAACGTGAATGCAGTTGTCTCTAATGCATAACCCCAAAACGATAGTGGTAGATCGGTAAGAGACATCATAGATCGCACCATATCTAATAAAGTACGGTTATGACGTTCGGACACACCATTACATTGTGGTGTTCCAGGTGGCGTGAGTAGTGAAACTATTTCACATTGTTTTTAACTGAAGGCCAAATTCGTAACTCAAATATTTTACTTCTGCGATCATATCGTAGAAACCTTATTTTCTTGTCACGATGATTTTTCACTTCACTCTGGAATTCTTTGAACTTTTCAAATGTTTCAGACTTATGTTTCATCAAGTAGATATACTCATATCTGCTCAAATCATCTGTGAAGATCAGAAAATAATGATACCTGTCGCGAGCCTCAATATTCATCGGACCACATACATCAGTATGTATGATTTCCAACAAATCTATTGCTCGCTCCATTGTTCCGAAGAACAGAGTTTTAGTCATCTTGCCCATGAGGCATGGTTCGCAAGCATCAACTGATTCATAATCAAGTGATTCCAAAAGCCCATCAGCATGGAGTTTCTTCATGCGCTTTACACCAATATGACCAAAACGGCAGTGCTACAAATAAGTTGCACTATCATTATAAACTTTGCATCTTTTGGTTTCAATATTATGATTATGTGTATCACTATGATCGAGATCCAACGAACTATTTTCATTGGGTGTGTAACCATATAAGGTTTTATTCATATAAACAGAACAACAATTTATTCTCTTTAAATGAATAACCGTATTACAATAAACATGATCAAATCATATTCATGCTCAACGCAAACACCAAATAATACTTATTTAGGTTCAACACTAATCTCGAAATTATAGGGAGTGTGCGATGATGATCATATCAATCTTGGAACCACTTCCAACACACATCGTCACTTCACCCTTAACTAGTCTCTGTTTATTCTGCAACTCCCGTTTCGAGTTACTAATCTTAGCAACTGAACTAGTATCAAATTCTGAGGGTTTGCTATAAACACTAGTAAAGTACACATCAATAACATGTATATCAAATATACTTATGTTCACTTTGCCATCCTTCTTATCCGCCAATCACTTGGGGTAGTTCCGCTTCCAGTGACCAGTCCCTTTGTAGTAGAAGCACTTAGTCTCAGGCTTAGGACCAGACTTGGGCTTCTTCACTTGAGCAGCAACTTGCTTGCCGTTCTTCTTGAAGTTCCCCTTCTTCCCTATGCCCTTTTCTTGAAACTAGTGATCTTGTCAACCATCAACACTTGATGTTTTCCTTGATTTCTACCTTCCTTGATTTCAGCATCACGAAGAGCTTGGGAGTTGTTTCCGTTATCCCTTGCATATTATAGTTCATCACGAAGTTCTACTAACTTGGTGATGGTGACTAGAGAATTCTGTCAATCACTATCTTATCTGGAAGATTAACTCCCACTTGATTCAAGCGATTGTAGTACCCAGACAATCTGGGCACATGCTCACTAGTTGAGCGATTCTCCTCCATCTTTTAGCTATAGAACTTGTTAGAGACTTCATATCTCTCAACTCGGGTATTTGCTTGAAATATTAACTTCAACTCCTGGAACATCTCATATGCTCCATGACGTTCAAAACGTCTTTGAAGTCCCGATTCTAAGCCATTAAGCATGGTGCACTAAACTATCAAGTAGTCATCATATTGAGCTAGCCAAACGTTCATAACGTCTGCATCTGCTCCTGCAATAGGTCCGTCACCTAGCGGTGCATCAAGGACATAATTCTTCTGTGCAACAATGAGGATAAACCTCAGATCACGGATCCAATCTGCATCATTGCTACTAACATCTTTCAACACAATTTTCTCTAGGAACATATCAAAATAAACATATGAAAGCAACAACGCGAGTTATTGATCTACAACATAGATATGCTAATACTACCAGGACTAAGTTCATGATAAATTTAAGTTCAATTAATCATATTACTTAAGAACTCCCACTTAGATAGACATCCCTCTAATCTTCTAAGTGATCACGTGATCCAAATCAACTAAACCATGTCCGATCATCACGTGAGATGGAGTAGTTTCATTGGTGAACATCATTATGTTGATCATATCTACTATATGATTCACGCTCGACCTTTCGGTCTCCGTGTTCCGAGGCAATATCTGTATATGCTTGGCTCGTCAAGTATAACCTGAGTATTCCGCGTGTGCAACTGTTTTGCACCCGTTGTATTTGAACGTAGAACCTATCACACCCGATCATCACGTGGTGTCTCAGCACGAAGAACTTCCGCAACGGTGCATACTCAGGGAGAACACTTCTTGATAATTTAGTGAGAGATCATCTTGTAATGCTACCGTCAATCAAAGCAAGATAAGATGCATAAAAGGATAAACATCACATGCAATCAATATAAGTGATATGATATGGCCATCATCATCTCGTGCTTGTGATCTCCATCTCCGAAGCACCGTCGTGATCACCATCGTCACCGGCGTGACACCTTGATCTCCATCGTAGCATCGTTGTCGTCTCGCCAATCTCATGCTTCCACGACTATCGCTACCGCTTAGTGATAAAGTAAAGCATTACATTGCGATTGCATTGCATACAATAAAGCGACAACCATATGGCTCCTGCCAGTTGCCGATAACTCGGTTACAAAACATGATCATCTCATACAATAAAATTTAGCATCATGTCTTGACCATATCACATCACAACATGCCCTGCAAAAACAAGTTAGACGTCCTCTACTTTGTTGTTGCAAGTTTTACGTGGCTGCTACGGGCTTAAGCAAGAACCAATCTCACCTACGCATTAAAACCACAACGATAGTTAGTCAAATAGACTCCGTTTTAACCTTCGCAAGGACCGGGCGTAGCCATACTTGGTTCAACTAAAGTTGGAGAGACAGTCGCCCGCAAGCCACCTATGTGCAAAGCACATCGGGGGAACCGGTCTCGCGTAAGCGTACGCGTAATGTTGGTCCGGGTCGTCTCGTCCAACAATGCCGCCGAACCAAAGTATGACATGCTGGTAGGCAGTATGACTTATATCGCCCACAACTCACTTGTGTTCTACTCGTGCATATAACATCAACATAAATAACCTAGGCTCGGATACCACTATTGGGTTTCGTAGTAATTTCAAAAAATTTCCTACGCACACGCAAGATCATGTGATGCATAGCAACGAGATGGGAGAGTGTTGTCTACGTACCCACGCAGACAGACTGCGGAAACGTTGACGCAACATAGAGGAAGTAGTCGTACGTCTTCCCGATCCAACCGATCAAGCACCGAAACTACGGCACCTCCGAGTTCGAGCAAACGTTCAGCTCGATGACGATCCCCGGATTCCGATCCAGAAAAGTGTCGGGGAAGAGTTCCGTCAGCACGACGGCGTGGTGACGATCTTGATGCACTACAGCAGCAGGGCTTCGCCTAAACTCCGCTACAGTATTATCGAGGAATATGGTTGCTGGGGGCACCGCACACGGCTAAGGTATAGATCACGTGGATCAACTTGTGTTTCTTGATCTGTCTTTGGTGCTAGCCCTGCCCCTCTATTTATATCTTGAGCCCTGGGGTCGAAACTTGGAGTTAAAGCCTTCACAAAGTCGGTTTCACCCGATAGGCAAGAGTCCTTCTCGGACTCCAGGGCCAGACGCCAGGGATCCCGGCTGTCTGTGACTGCGCTCGCCGGCTTCGGCGCCAGCTGCTGGGGCCCGCCGACCGGTGGGTCCGGCCGGCTGCCGGCCCCTTGGTCGATAGGCAGGCGCCACTGTCCAGGACCTGGTCGGCGGCTGGTTACTGTTGCTCCATCTTGGTGACGTGGGCTTCGTCGTGGTAGGCGTGGCTACAGTGCCGCCGCCTGGCGGGCGATCGCTGTAGCATCACCGCGTCTTGTCTCCTTAATGGGGCGTCTCCTTCGAGGGAGGCGGCAAGCCGGCTGCGGGGAGCCGGCTCCGTCTTGGGCCTATTGGGGGAGGCATGGCCGCCTTCGGGTGTCTCTCTGCCCGAAGTGGCCCACCGCCCGTGGGCCGCGCTGGCGGCCCGTCGTGGGTGACATCAGGGTCAACATGGCAACAGTGCCGCGCCGGACGGGTCATGCCCCCTCCGTACGGCGCACTGTGCCAGGCGTGCTCCGGGATTCGGGGGTGGCAGGCTTTACTGTAGCCACGCCCCGTCGCACCGCCGTTAGGTGGATGCAAACTTTGAGGGTACGGTCTCGACCGCTTTGTGGGAGCCGGCTTCTTGGAGTCGGCTTCCTTGCGGCCGGCTTCTCGAAGTCGGCCCTCCCATGGCGTTCTACATGAGGGCTAAAGTCGGGCCGCCTTCCGAAAGCCGGCCTGGGTGACAGTCAGCAAGGGGAAGGCGGCCCCATGTCTTGGATTCTTGAGAGCCGGACGGGCTCGTAATTTTTTTCAGAAGGGCCAGGGGAAGCTGGCTAGGCTACCCATGGCTATTTACTCCGACACCGTCCGCACTTGTGGGGGAAACCTCTTCTATCCTCTGGTGTGTGGCTGCCGGGGCTCCTCCTCGTCATCGCTATGTGGCCCCTTTTCGTTGTTTTCGGCAATTAACTTGCCGGCCTGCTTGAACACCCAACAGTCCCTGTTGGCATGATTGGCTGGCTTTTCCGGGGTGCCGTGTATTTGACATGAGCGATCGAGTATACGGTCCAAGCTGGACGGTCCCTGCGTACTTTGTTTGAATGGCTTTCTCCGCTGACCGGGTTTAGAGCCTTTGAATCCGGCATTGACTGCCGTATCCTCGTTATTATCCCTGTTAATGCGGCGCTTATGTTTGTTGCGACGTGACCTGCTATTGTCGTCCTTGGTATCTGAAGTACCATGGTTCTTTGATATGTTATTACTACGAGCCAGCCAGCTGTCTTCTCCCGCACAAAAGCGGGTCATGGGTGTCGTGAGGGCTGCCATAGATTTCGGCTTTTCCTGACCAAGGTGCCGGGCTAGCCATTCGTCGTGGATGTTGTGTTTGAAAGCCGCTAGGGCCTCTGCATCCAGATAGTCGACAATTTGATTTTTCTTTGTTAGGAACCGAGTCCAGAATTGCCTGGCCGATTCTTCTGGCTGCTGAATTATGTGGCTCAAGTCATCGGCATCTTGTGGCCGCACATAAGTGCCCTGAAAGTTGTCGAGGAATGCGGCTTCCAGATATTCCCAGCAGCTGATGGACTCGGCTGGCAAGCTGTTAAGCCAATGCCGCGCTGGTCCCTTGAGCTTTAGTGGGAGGTATTTGCTGGCGTGTAAGTCATCACCGCAGGCCATGTGGATGTGGAGGAGGAAATCCTCGATCCATACTGTGGGATCTGTTGTGCCGTCGTATGATTCAATATTTACAGGTTTGAAACCATCTGGGATTTGATGATCCATTACTTCGTCTGTAAAGCATAAGGGGTGTGCGGCGCCTCTGTATTGGGCTATATCGCGACGCAGCTCGAATGGGTCTTGCCCGTTGTGTTCGGCCCGGCCGGATTTGCTTTTACTGTATCCGGCGTGACGTTTATCGTCTCACAGAGTGGCGCACCCTCGTGATCCGTAGATCGATCTTGCATGCTTTTCTTTGTCCTCCAATATGTCTCGCAAGTCTGGCGTATCTCTCCATGCCTTTTTATTTGAATGGCGTCGGGGTGGAGGCTGAGTTTTTGGCTGGAATGCCTCTCTATCGCGGCCACGAGGTGGCCGATTAGCCGTATCATACGCTTCTTCCTCCAGTCAAGGTAGCAACATGCACTTTGGGTAACTCTTGGAGGGGCGCTCGAGTTTATATTCCTCGGCCACGAGGACTTCAGTCCATCTGTCAGCTAGCAGATCCTGATCATCTTGAAGCTGCTGCTGCTTTTTCTTAAGGCTATTTGCCGTGGCTATAAGCAGGCGTTTGAAGCGCTCTTGTTCGACGGGATCCTCTGGCACAGCGAATTCATCATCGCCGAGGCTTGCCTCATCTTCAGAGGGGGGCATGTAATTATCATCCTCCTCTTCTCCATCTGCCGCTCTCCCAGGAGGGCTGGCTTCTCCATTCTCCTGTTCTAAATCTTGCTAGAGGGGATTGTTGTTGTCTTCGGCACCATCCGGAGTATTATTATCTCTTGTGCCAGTATCACCACTTTTGCTTTGGCGGGACTTAGAGCGGCGCCGCTGACGTCGGCGCTTGGGTTGCTTCTTGGAGGGGTCATCCTCCACTATCTCGTCACCATTGCCTTTTTTGGGTGTATCCACCATGTATATATCGTATGATGAGGTGGCTGTCCAGTGCCCTGTGGGCGGTGGTTCCTCTTCGCCTCCCGTATCGTTGTCCATACCGTCGATATCTTCGGAGTCGAAGTCAAGCATGTCGGTTAAGTCATCGACAGTGGCTACTGAGTGGGTGGTGGGTGGGCCTCGAATTGCTTCGTCGTCCGCATCCCAGTCCTGCCGGACATAGTTCGGCCAGGATCCTCCTGACAAGGAGAGAGACCTTAATGAGTTCAGTATGTCGCCAAAGGGCGAGTGCTGAAAAATATCCGCGGAGGTAAACTCCATGATCGGCGCCCAATCGGATTTGATAGGAACGGGCGCAGGCGGTTCGGAGTCTGTGGCCGGAGAAGGATCCGGCAGTTTGACAACACGGCTCTCATGCAAGGTAAAGTCGATGTTTGGCTCGATCACCGCTGAGGGTAAGGCCTCCGTGGCGGGGTCCATCCGCCCGTCCGCGGAAGGCGCACCTGGCTCTGAATTGAGGGTCGGAGCAACTGCCTGTGCGATCTCTTGAACACTATCCGATGGTAGCACTAAACCGCACTCATCGTGACCGCGTGACGCACTTGGTTCAACTAAAGTTGGAGAGACAGTCGCCCGCAAGCCACCTATGTGCAAAGCACATCGGGGGAACCGGTCTCGCGTAAGCGTACGCGTAATGTTGGTCCGGGTCGTCTCGTCCAACAATGCCGCCGAACCAAAGTATGACATGCTGGTAGGCAGTATGACTTATATCTCCCACAACTCACTTGTGTTCTACTCGTGCATATAACATCAACATAAATAACCTAGGCTCGGATACCACTATTGGGTTTCGTAGTAATTTCAAAAAATTTCCTACGCACACGCAAGATCATGTGATGCATAGCAACGAGATGGGAGAGTGTTGTCTACGTACCCACGTAGACAGACTGCGGAAGCGTTGACGCAACATAGAGGAAGTAGTCGTACGTCTTCCCGATCCAACCGATCAAGCACCGAAACTACGGCACCTCCGAGTTCGAGAAAACGTTCAGCTCGATGACGATCCCCGGATTCCGATCCAGCAAAGTGTCGGGGAAGAGTTCCGTCAGCACGACGGCGTGGTGACGATCTTGATGCACTACAGCAGCAGGGCTTCGCCTAAACTCCGCTACAGTATTATCGAGGAATATGGTTGCTGGGGGCACCGCACATGGCTAAGGTATAGATCACGTGGATCAACTTGTGTTTCTTGATCTGTCTTTGGTGCTAGCCCTGCCCCTCTATTTATATCTTGAGCCCTGGGGTCGAAACTTGGAGTTAAAGCCTTCACAAAGTCGGTTTCACCCGATAGGCAAGAGTCCTTCTCGGACTCCAGGGCC
Source organism: Triticum urartu (assembly GCF_003073215.2). NCBI lineage: Eukaryota > Viridiplantae > Streptophyta > Magnoliopsida > Poales > Poaceae > Triticum > Triticum urartu. Next base: position 52,246,666 of record NC_053028.1, on the reverse strand, counting down.
AGACGCCAGGGATCCCGGCGTCTGGACCCAGACGCCAGGGACCCTGGCGTCTGGCCCCTGGACTCCGCAAAACTTCCTTTTGCGCTTTCCAAAAACCTTGTGGGCTTTCCCCTTTGGCCCAAATAAAGTGTTCTCGTACCCAAACATTTCGGGAAACATCCGGAACCCCTTCCGGTGATTTCCGGAACCCTTCCGGTGACCAAACACTATTATCATATATATCAAACTTTATCTCCGGACCATTCCGGAGTTCCTCGTCATGTCCGTGATCTCATCTCGGACTCCAAACAACATTCGGTACATCAAAATGCATAAAACTCATAACAACTGTCATCGTAACCTTAAGCGTGCAGACCCTACGGGTTCGAGAACAATGTAGACATGACCGAGACACGTCTCCGGTCAATAACCAATAGCGGGACTTGGATGCCCATATTGGCTCCTACATATTCTATGAAGATCTTTATCGGTCAGACCGCATAACAACATACGTTGTTCCTTTTGTCATCGGTATGTTACTTGCCCGAGATTCGATCGTCGGTATCCAATACCTAGTTCAATCTCGTTACCGGCAAGTCTCTTTACTCGTTCCGTAATACATCATCTCACAACTAACATATTAGTTGTAATGCTTGCAAGGCTTATGTGATGTGCATTACCGAGAGGGCCCAAAGATACCTCTCCGACAATCGGAGTGACAAATCCTAATCTCGAAATACGCCAACCCAAGATCTCCCTTTGGAGACACCTATAATGCTCCTTTATAATCACCCAGTTACGTTGTGACGTTTGGTAGCACCCAAAGTGTTCCTCCGGCAAACGGGAGTTGCATAATCTCATAGTCATAGGAACATGTATAAGTCATGAAGAAAGCAATAGCAACATACTAAACGATCGGGTGCTAAGCTAATGGAATGGGTCATGTCAATCAGATCATTCTCTTAATGATGTGATCCCGTTAATCAAATAACAACTCATTGTTCATGGTTAGGAAACATAACCATCTTTGATTAACGAGCTAGTCAAGTAGAGGCATACTAGTGACACTTTGTTTGTCTATGTATTCACACATGTATTCTCGAGTAGGTAAATGATAAAAACAGAATTTTTGATACGGAGTGCTACTTGGCATAATTTCAATGTAATTCTTCTTAATTGTGGTATGAATATTCAGATCCTAAAGATTCAAGACAAAAGTTCATATTGACATAAAAATGATAATACTTCAAGCATACTAACTAAGTAATTATGTCTTCTCAAAATAACATGGCCAAAGAAAGTTCATCCCTACAAAATCATATAGTTTAGTCATGTTTCATTTTCGTCACACAAGAATGCTCTCATCATGCACAACCCCGATGACAAGCCAAGCAATTGTTTCATACTTTAGTAATCTCAAACTCATAAACTTTCATGCAATACATGAGCGCGAGCCATGGATATAGCACTATGGGTGGAATAGAATATAATGAGGGGGGTTATGTGGAGAAGATAAAAAGGAGAAAGTCTCACATCAATGAGGCTAATCAATGGGCTATGGAGATGCCCACCGATTGATGTTAATGCAAGGAGTAGGGATTGCCATGCAATGGATGCACTAGAGCTACAAATGTATGAAAGCTCAACAAAATAAACTAGTGGGTGTGTATCCACCTTGCTTGCTCATGAAGACCTAGGGCACTTGAGGAGGCCCATTGTTGGAATATACAAGCCAAGTTCTATAATGAAAAATTCCCACTAGTATATGAAAGTGATAACATGAGAGACTCTCTAGTATGAATGTCATGGTGCTACTTTGAAGCACAAGTGTGGTAAAAGGATAGTAACATTGTCCCTTCTCTCTTTTTCTCTCATTTTTTGGGCCTTCTTTTTTTATGGCCTTTCTCTTTTTTTGGGCCTTCTCTTTTTTCATGGCCTTTGTCTTTTTTTTATTCCTCACTTGGGACAATGCTCTAATAATGATGATCATCACACTTCTATTTATTTAAAACTCGATACTAGAACAAAGATGACTCTATATGAATGCCTCCGGCGGTGTACCGGGATATGCAATGAACCAAGAGTGACATGTATGAAAGAATTATGAACGGTGGCTTTGCCACAAATACTATGTCAACTACATGATCATGATAAGCAATATGACAATGATGAATGTGTCATGATGAACGAAATTATGGAAAGTTGCATGGCAATATATCTTGGAATGGCTATGGAAATGCCATAATAGGTAGGTATGGTGGCTATTTTGAGGAAGATATAGGAGGATTATGTGTGACAGAGTGTATCATATCACGGGGTTTGGATGCACCGGTGAAGTTTGCACCAACTCTCAATGTGAGAAAGGGCAATGCACGGTACCGAAGAGGCTAGCAAGGATGGAAGGGTGAGAGTGCGTATAATCCATGGACTCAACATTAGTCATAAAGAACTCACATACTTATTGCAAAAATCTACAAGTCATCAAAAACCTCCGTACTACGTGCATGCTCCTAGGGGGATAGATTGGTAGGAAAAGACCATCGCTCGTCCCCGACCGCCACTCATAAGGAAGACAATCAAATAACACCTCATGTTTCAAATTTGTTGCATAACATTTACCATACGTGCATGCTACGGGACGTGCAAACCTCAACACAAGTGTTTATAAATTTCACAACTACTCAACTAGCATGACTTTGATATTATTACCTCCATATCTCAAAATAATCATCAAGCATCAAACTTCTCTTAGTATTCAAAACCCTCATAAGAAAATTTTACTAATCTTGAATACCTAACATATTAGGATTTTAAGCAAATTACCATGCTATTTAAGACTCTCAAAATAATCTAAGTGAAGCATGAGAGTTCATCTATTTCTTCAAAATAAAACTACCATCATGCTATAAAATATATAAGTGAAGCACTAGAGCAAACGACAAACTACTCCGAAAGATATAAGTGAAGATCAATGAGTAGTCGAATAATTATGCAACTATGTGAAGACTCTCTAACATTTAATAATTTAAGTTCTTGGTATTCTATTGAAACAGCAAGCAAAACAAAATAAAATTACATTCTAAGAATGGCAAACATCATGTCAAGAAGCAAAAATTTAGGATCAACCGAAACTAACCGATAGTTGTTGAAGAAGAAAGGTGGGATGCCAACCGGGGCATCCCCAAGCTTAGATGCTTGAGACTTCTTGAAATATTATCTTGGGATGCCTTGGGCATCCCAAGCTTGAGCTTTTGTGTCTCCTTAATTCCTCTCATATCACGGTCTCCCTAAATCTCAAAAGCTTCATCCACATAAAAGTCAACAAGGACTTGTGAGATAAGTTAGTATAAACTATTGCCAAAACCTTATCATAATCTACTGTAGAAAATCCCTAAAATTGTTATTCAACATTGCATACTAAATGCCTCTGCATATTTAATAGTCCTGTCCTCAAATAGAATCATTAAAGAAGCAAACACATGCAAACATAACAGCAATCTGCCTAAACAGGACAATCTGTAAAGAATGTAGCAACATCCATACTTCCCTAGCTGCAAAAATTATTAAAGAAAACTCCCACTGTAGTAAATTTACCAGATCTTAATATGAAAAAGGTTTCAACATTTTATTACATTCTGAATTTTCTAGGGAATTATTGCAACAGCGGTAAACTTTCTGTTTTCAAACAGCAACATGAAGACTTGTAAAATAGGCATAGTAAAGGCTATCAATGCCACTTTTATTGAAATAAAAGATGCAAAACATTGTTCTAAATAACAGTAATCAAATCCTAACAAAATAAATTGATGCTCCAAGAAAAACACATATCATGTGGTAAATAAAAATATAGCTCCAAGTAAAGTTACTGATGACGAAGACGAAAGAGGGGATGCCTTCCGGGGCATCCCCAAGCTTAGGCTTTTGGTTGTACTTGGGTATTACCTTGGGGTGCCTTGGGCGTCCCCAAGCTTAGGCTCTTGCCACTCCTTATTCCATAGTCCATCGAATCTTTACCAAAAACTTGAAAACTTCACAACACAAAACTTAACAGAAAACTTGTAACCTCTGTTAGTATAAGAAAATAAATCACCACTTAGGTACTGTAATGAACTCATTATTTATTTATATTGGTGTTAAACCTACTTTATTCCAACTTATCTATGGTTTATAAACTATTTTACTAGCCATAGATTCGTCAAAATAAGCAAACAACACACGAAAAACAGAATCTGTGAAAAACAGAACAGTCTGTAGTAATCTGGATCAAACGTATACTTCTGGAACTCATAAAATTCTCAAATAAATTTCAGTACCTGACGAATTTATCTATTAATCGTCTGAAAAAATAATTAACTAAATAGCACTTTCCAAATAAAAATGGCAGCAATTCTCGTGAGCGCTAAAGTTTCTGTTTGTTTACAACATGATCAACAAGACTTCCCCCAAGTCTTCCCAAAGGTTCTACTTGGCACAAACACTAATTAAAAGCATAAAACCACATATAAACAGAGGCTAGATGAATTATTTATTACTAAACAGGAACAAAAATCAAGGAATAAAAATAATGTTGGGTTGCCTCCCAACAAGCGCTATCGTTTAATGCCCCTAGCTAGGCATGATGATTTCAATGATGCTCACATAAAGGATAAGAATTGTAACATAAAGAGAGCATCATGAATAATATGACTAGCACATTTAAGTCTAACCCACTTCCTATGCATAGGGATTTTGTGAGCAAACAACTTGTGGGAACAAGAATCAACTTGCATAGGAAGGTAAAACAAGCATAACTTCAAAATTTTAAGAACATAGAGAGGAAACTTGATATTATTGCAATTCCTACAAGCATATATTCCTCCCTCATAATAATTTTCAGTAGCATCATGAATGAATTCGACAATATAACCAGCACCTAAAGCATTCTTTTCATGATCTACAAGCATAGAATTTTAATACTCTCCACATAAGCAAATTTCTTTTCATTCGGAATAGTGGGAGCATCATAAGAGACTCGAATACTATTAATTGTTTCCACATTAAAAGAGTAATGTTCAGAGAAGGGGTAATCATAATCATGACAAGGTTTATAAATATAATCACTACTTTTTATAGCATAAGTATCATCACAATAATCATCATAAGTAGGAGGCATGCTATCATCATTATAAACTTGCATGTCAAAACTTAGGAGACTAAAAATATCATATTTATTAATCATAGCTTCCCCAAGCTTGGGACAAACATTAATTGCAGCAAATATATTCTCAAAAACATCATCTTCATCAAACATAGCATCCCCAAGCTTGGGCCTTTTCATATCATAAGCATAATCACTCTCATCATTAATAGTATGGATAGCACCAATGGTATAGAAATTATCATATTCTTCCAAGCAAGTGCCAAAAAGATTTTTAAGATCATAAGAAGTATGATTACCTTCTATAATTATATTTTCATGATGCACAATAGTAATAGGGGCAGCATTATTTGGGAGAGACATCTTTTTACCTCTCTTCCTTTTTCTTTTCTTCTTCTTCACCACATCATGTGTGGGTTCAATCCTCTTTTTGGAGCTCCTTATTAATGAGATTGGTTGAATAGGAGGATCCTCCTCGTTACCTGATTCATCATAAGAAATAATAGGAGGATATTGGGAAGTCTCTTCCCTTTCATTTGTATTCTCTTCATCTTCTATTTCTTTTCTTTTCTTTATGTAGTTGGCAATATAAGGATTTTCAATGCAATTCACCGCACAATACATATAAATTTTCTCTAGATCAAAATGAAGAACTTTATCAAGGGCAAATTGGAATATCGTTAGTTATACGTTTAATTTCTTCATAACCCAAGAGCAAACTAAGTTCATTATGATGTGCAAGGGAAATCAAGTCATCACAATTTTTGACACGATACGATCATGAAACAATTTGCATTGGGTACAAAAATGATCACGTTCATTGCAAAGTTCACAAGTAGGGCTAAGAAAAATTAAATTTTCAGCACATTCATCTAGCTCTTCTTGCAACAATTTAGTTTCTAAGTACTTATGCCTCTTGCAATATCTATCTTCCCTATTTGGTGTGTACTTACAAACCCAATGCACTCCACAAAAATTGACATGTTTATAGGAGACATTTTCATCATAACTAGTGCAATCATCATTAGTATCATGGATATTCAAAGAATTCGTACTAACAACATTGCAATCATGCTCATCATTCAAAGATTTAGTGCCAAACATTTTAATGCATTCTTCTTCTAACACTATGGCACAATTTCCCTTTCCATCATACTCACGAAAGATATTAAAAAGATGAAGCGTATGAGACTAACTCAATTCCATTTTTTTATAGTTTTCTTTTATAGACTAACCTAGTGATAAAACAAGAAACTAAAAGACTTGATTGCAAGATCTAAAGATATACCTTCCAGCACTCACCTCCCCGGCAACGGCGCCAGAAAAGAGCTTGATGTCTACTACACAACCTTCTTCTTGTAGACGTTGTTGGGCCTCCAAGTGCAGAGGTTTGTAGGATAGTAGCAAATTTCCCTCAATTGGATGACCTAAGGTTTATCAATCCGTAGGAGGCGTAGGATGAAGATGGTCTCTCTCAAGCAACCCTGCAACCAAATAACAAAGAGTCTCTTGTGTCCCCAACACACCCAATACAATGGTAAATTGTATAGGTGCACTAGTACGGCGAAGAGATGGTGATACAAGTGGTATATGGATAGTAGATAAATGTATTTGTAATCTGAAAATATAAAAACAGCAAGGTAACTAATGATAAAAGTAAGCGTCAACGGTATTGCAATGTATGGAAATAAGGCCTGGGGTTCATACTTTCGCTAGTGTAAGTTCCCCCAACAATAATAACATAATTGGATCATATAACTATCCCTCAACATGCAACAAAGAGTCACTCCAAAGTCACTAATAGCAGAGAACGAACGAAGAGATTATGGTAGGTTACAAAACCACCTCAAAGTTATTCTTTCCAATCAATCCGTTGGGCTATTCCTATAAGTGTCACAAACAGCCCTAGAGTTCGTACTAGACTAACACCTTAAGACACAAATCAACCAAAACCCTAATGTCACCTAGATACTCCAATGTCACCTCAAGTATCCGTGGGTATGATTATACGATATGCATCACACAATCTCAGATTCATCTATTCAACCGACGCATAGAACCTCAAAGAGTGCCCCAAAGTTTCTATCGGAGAATCACGACGAAAACGTGTGCCAAACCCTATGCATAAGTTCATGGGCGGAACCCGCAAGTTGATCACCAAAACATACATCAAGTGAATCACGTGGTATCCCATTGTCACCACAGATACGCACGACAAGACATACATCAAGTGTTCTCAAATCTTTAAGGACTCAATCCGATAAGATTACTTCAAAGGGGAAACTCAATCCATTACAAGAGAGTAGAGGGGGGAAGAAACATCATAGGATCCAAATATAATAGCAAAGCTCGCGATACATCAAGATTGTATCACCTCAAGAACATGAGAGAGAGAGAGATCAAACACATAGCTACTAGTACATACCCTCAGCCCCGAGGGAGAACTACTCGCTCGTCATCATGGAGAGCACCGGGATGATGAAGATGGCCACCAGAGAAGGATTGCCCCCTCCGGCAGGGTGCCTGAACGGGTCTAGATTGGCTTTCGGTGGCCACGGAGGCTTCTGGCGGCGGAACTCCTGATCTATTGTGTGTTCTGGAGGTTTTAGGATACGTAGGTATATATGGGTGCAGGAAGTACGTTGGTGGAGCTTCGGGGGCCCCACGAGGCAGGGGGCGCGCCCTAGGGGGCGGGGGGACGCCCCCCACCCTCGTGAGCACCTCCCTTGGCTCCTGACGTGGGGTCCAAGTCCATCCGATAGCTTTCCTTCAAAAATTAACTTCTCCAGTTGACTTCGTTCCGTTTCGACTCCATTTGATATTCCTTTACTTCGAAACACTAAAATAGGCAAAAAACAACAATTCTGGGCTGGGCCTCCGGTTAATAGGTTAGTCCCAAAAATAATATAAAAGTGGATAATAAAGCCCAATATTGCCCAAAACAGTAGATAACATAGCATGGAGCAATCAAAAATTATAGATACGTTGGAGACGTATTACTTGCCGATCAACGGGCAAGTCAACCAAAGTCCACACTTTGTTCTCATACATGGACCCCATCTCAGATTTCATGGCCTCAAGACATTTTGCGGAATCTGGGCTAACCATCGCTTCTTCATAGTTCGTAGGTTCGTCATGGTCAAGTAACATAACTTCTAGAACAGGATTACCGTACCACTCTGGTGCGGATCTTACTCTGGTTTACCTACGAGGTTCAGTAACAACTTGATCTAAAGTTTCATGATCATCATCATTAATTTCCTCACTAATTGGTGTAGGTGTCACAGAAACCGTTTTCTATGATGAACTACTTTCCAATAAGGGAGCATGTACAGTTACATCATCAAGTTCTACTTTCCTCCCACTCACTTTTTTCGAGAGAAACTCCTTCTCTAGAAAAACTCCGAATTTAGCAACAAAAGTCTTGCCTTCGGATCTGTGATAGAAGGTGTACCCAACAGTCTCCTTTGGGTATCCTATGAAGACACATTTCTCCAATTTGGGTTCGAGCTTATCAGGTTGAAGCTTTTTCACATAAGCATCGCAGCCCCAAACTTTCAGAAACGACAACTTTGGTTTCTTACCAAACCATAGTTCATAAGGCGTCGTCTCAATGGATTTCGATGGTGCCCTATTTAAGGTGAATGCGGCCGTCTCTAAAGCATATCCCCAAAATGATAGCGGTAAATCAGTAAGAGACATCATAGATCACACCATATCTAGTAAAGTACCATTATGACGTTTGGACACACCATTACGCTGTGGTGTTCCGGGTGGCGTGAGTTGCGAAACTATTCCGCATTGTTTCAAATGAAGACCAAACTCATAACACAAATATTCTCCTCCATGATCAGATTGTAGATACTTTATTTTCTTGTTACAATGATTTTCAACTTCACTCTGAAATTCTTTGAACTTTTCAAAATGTTTCAGACTTATGTTTCATTAAGTAGATATACCCATATCTGCTTAAATCATATGTGAAGGTGAGAAAATAACGATATCCGCCACGGGCCTCAACATTCATTGGACCACATACATCTGTATGTATGATCTCCAACAAATCTATTGCTCTCTCCATAGTTCCGGAGAACGGTGTTTTAGTCATCCAGCCCATGAGTCACGGTTCGCAAGTACCAAGTGATTCATAATCAAGTGGTTCCAAAAGTCCATCAGTATGGAGTTTCTTCATGCGCTTTACACCGATATGAACTTTTGTCTTGAATCTTTCGGATCTGAATATTCATACCACAATTAAGAAGAATTACATTAAAATTATGCCAAGTAGCACTCCGCATCAAAAATTCTGTTTTTATCATTTACCTACTCGAGGACGAGCAGGAATTAAGCTTGGGGATGCTTGATACGTCTCCAATGTATCTATAATTTTTTATTGCTCCATGCTATATTATCTACTGTTTTGGACATTATTGGGCTTTATTATCCACTTTTATATTATTTTTGGGACTAAGCTATTAACTGGAGGCCCAACCCAAAATTGCTGTTTTTTGCTTGTTTTAGGGTTTCGAAGAAAAGGAATATCAAACGGAGTCCAAACGGAATGAAACCTTCGGGAACGTGATTTTCTCAACGAACAAGACCTGGGAGACTTGGACCCTACGTCAAGAAAGAAAAGAGGAGGCCACGAGGTAGGGGGGCGCGCCCACCCCCACCAGGCGCACCCTCCACCCTCGTGGGACCCCTGTTGCTCCACCGACGTACTCCTTCCTCCTATATATATCCACGTACCCCCAAACGGTCATAAGAGGAGCCAAAACCCTAATTCCACCGCCGTAACTTTCTGTATCCATGAGATCCCATCTTGGGGCCTGTTTCGGAGCTCCGCCGGAGGGGGCATCGATCACGGAGGGCTTCTACATCAACACCATAGCCCCTCCGATGAAGTGTGAGTAGTTCACCTTAGACCTACGGGTCCATAGTTAGTAGCTAGATGGCTTCTTCTCTCTTTTTGGATCTCAATACAATGTTCTCCCCCTCTCTTGTGGAGATCTATTCGATGTAATCTTGTTTTTGCAGTGTGTTTGTTGAGACCGATGAATTGTGGGTTTATGATCAAGTCTATCTATGAATAATATTTGAATCTTCTCTGAATTCTTTTATGTATGATTGGTTATCTTTGCAAGTCTCTTCGAGTTATCAATTTGGTTTGGCCTACTAGATTGATCTTTCTTGCAATGGGAGAAATGCTTAGCTTTGGGTTCAATCTTGCGGTGTACTTTCCCGGTGACAGTAAGGGCATCAAGGCACGTATTGTATTGTTGCCATCGAGGATAACAAGATGGGGTTTTCTTCATATTGCATGAGTCTATCCCTCTACATCATGTCATCTTGCTTAAGGCGCTGTTTTTAACTTAATACTCTAGATGCATGCTGGATAGCGGTCGATGAGTGGAGTAATAGTAGTAGATGCAGCCAGGAGTCGGTCTACTTGTCTCGGACGTGATGCCTATATACATGATCATACCTAGATATTCTCATAACTATGCTCAATTCTGTCAATTGCTCAACAGTAATTTGTTCACCCACCGTAGAATACTTATGCTCTTGAGAGAAGCCACTAGTGAAACCTATGGCCCCCGGGTCTATCTTTATCATATTGATCTCTTACTACTTAGTTATTTCCTTTGCTATTTACTTTGCCTTTATTTTACTTTGCATCTTTTATCATTAAAATACCAAAAATATTATCTTATCATATCTATCAGATCTCACTCTCGTAAGTGACCCTATAGGGATTGACAACCCCTATTTGCGTTGGTTGCGAGGATTTATTTGTTTTGTGCAGGTGCAAGGGACTCGCGCGTAGCATCCTACTGGATTGATACCTTGGTTCTCAAAAACTGAGGGAAATACTTACGCTACTTTGCTGCATCATCCCTTCCTCTTCAGGGAAAACCAATGTAGTGCTCAAGAGGTAGCACCGAGCGCTCGTGGCCATGGCGCCTCGGCCTTCTTCTGTAGCAGGAGGAGGACGAAAGGCCGGTGGAGTTAGGCTGGGCCACACTGTGGCAACTCCAAGCCCATTGCAACAGTAGTCCTTAGACATTTTTATTTTCTTTTATTTTGTTTAGTTTTCTACACTGTATTGCATTAAGTAGAGCCACCAAATGATTTTTGCTAAGTGTGCCACTTGACACATTAAATACTTTGCAATATTTTGAGTTGCTACAAAAAGGCCTCAAAGCATTTGAGAGTGTCTTACTATTTTGGGAAATTGGAAAGGAAAAATAATTGATGCTGGACCACTATTCTAGTTGCTAGGGTCAATTTGGAATTTCAAATAATGTTGGCATTGTTTTTATAATTGCTATGGGATTATATGCAACACTCTAAACATTTTTATTTGCCGCTTGAAGCAATACTAATTTGACTTTATTTTAATTTGATTTTGAATTGAATTTTGAATCAGTTTCGAATCAATGGGAGTTTATCAATAGTAACCGAGGTGACATGGCATCATTAGTAAAGAGTTACTGTAGATTAATTATCCGGGCGTCACAATTCTCCTCCACTACAAGAAATCGCGTCTTGAGATTTAAGAGGTTGTGTAGGGGGGAAGTTTTGGTTACGAAATTCTAATGAGTTTCTCAGCCTTGGTTGCTCTTCTTGAAGAGGTCGATCCATTATGTTGATGTCTTCATTTCTCTGCTTCAGGTCATCATGATGAAGTCGGCATCCTTTCTTCGGGAACTCCATTGTACATACGAAAGAATAAAGGGTAGGTTTTCTGGGAAAGCGAACCTCTACAAGGCCGAAACACCAGGGAAGATGGAGGAAAGTAACTCTCGAATTGAAACTTAAGGAAATATCGAGAGCAAAGTAAGGAGGTATCATGGGAAGTTTCGAGCGGGTGGGCAAACGTTCGATGCCTGAAACAGGGCGTGAAAGGGGTTCAAAGCAACAGGAATAAGTATTGTGTCTAATGCCAGAATTGATGATCTCTCGGAAGGTGGCCCAAGAATTACATACGAGGCCATGTGCGAGGAACAACCTTGGAAACAGGGGGTATAGGAGAGACAGGTTTCGATCCTGTGGAACTGTGGGTTATGGGCCCACCATGTGGTTAAAAGTAGGAAAGGCGTCGACACCTTGCACGGTCATGATAGCAAGACATGTCAAAGGGTAGCCCATCAGTTATGTCGGCAACAATGTCGATACCAAGGGCGAGGGGCGAAGAGAACCATTTTCCTGCTCGTTGAACGAGGCGGACCATTAGGCAAAGTTCTCGTCCATTGGTGGCTAATGGAATGTCATCAACTATAGTAACAGGGTCTTGCTGACAGAATTGTACACCGAGGTGTTTACACAAGCAGGAGAATATAACTGCTTAGATCATATAGACCTCAAGAGAGGTTAAACCAAAGAAATGGAAATGATAATATGATTATCAATTTAAAGAGAACAATGGAAAGGAAAATGTGTTTAAACACATATTTTAGGGGTATATCCTTCCCAAGGACAAGCACAGTAAGATATTCATGATAGGATATAAACTAGAAAACCCTTTAGGTAAGTGTCGGTGTCAAAACCGGCGGATCTCGGGTAGGGGGTCCCGAACTATGCGTCTAGGCCGGATGGTAACAGGAGGCTGGGGACACAATGTTTTACCCAGGTTCGGGCCCTCTTGATGGAGGTAAAACCCTACATCCTGCTTGATTAATATTGATGATATGGGTAGTACAAGAGTAGATCTACCATGAGATCAGAGAGGCTAAACCCTAGAAGCTAGCCTATGGTATGATTGTATGTCGTCCTATGGACTAAAACCCTCCGGTTTATATAGACACCAGAGGGTTAGGGTTACACAAGGTCGGTTACAAAGGAGGAGATATCCATATCTTTACTGATTAGCTTGCCTTCCACGCCAAGTAGAGTCCCATCCGGACACGAGACGAAGTCTTCAATCTTGTATCTTCATAGTCTAACAGTCCGGCCAAAAGATATAGTCCGGCTGTCCGGAGACCCCCTAATCCAGGACTCCCTCGGTAGCCCCTGAACCAGGCTTCAATGACGATGAGTCCGGCGTGCAGTATTGTCTTCGGCATTGCAAGGCGGGTTCCTCCTCCGAATACATCACGGAAGAATTCTAATACAAGGATAGTGTCCGACCCTGCAAAATAAGTTCCACATACCACCGTAGAGAGAATAATATTTTCGCAAATCTAATTTGCTGACTTGTTTTGGCAGCATGACGTTATGTCATGGCCCGGTGATTATTCGAACCGTTTCCTTTAACTAGCCTCGCACATAACGCGAGGCAGTTTTTTGACACGTCTTGTCAAAGCAGGGATCGTGTCCCCTTATTACGGGATTCTCATCAATAGGGGCGTGGGTAATCCAAATGCGCCATCGATTACGATGCTTGGGGGATAAGCGAGTTTTACCAGGCTAGTGGGGGGCGCATAGTTTCGTCCGCCCATATAAAGGGATAAGGATTCACCTTTTCATCCACGCCTTCTTCCTCCTTTGCTCATCCATTTTTGCACACTCGAGCTCTAGCGACCAAGTCCGCACTTCCCACCTCAACCATCCCCCACCATGTCCGGAGCGGGAGGTATGTGGATGGTCTCCTCCGTCACGGAGGGAGACATCAAGAAGCTGAGGAGAGCCGGATACCTGCCCAACGACATCGCGCACCGGCTCCCAGATGAGGGGCAGCTCATCCCCACCCCCGGGCCCCATGAGAGGGTAGTGTTCCTTACCCATTTCCTCCGCGGACTGGGATTCCCTCTCCACCCATTCGTCCGGGGGCTCATGTTCTACTACGACCTAGATTTCCACGATCTGGCCCCGAATTTCATCCTCAATATCTCGGCGTTTATCGTCATGTGCGAGGCCTTCCTCCGCATCAAGCCCCACTTCGGCTTATGGTTGAAGACCTTCAATGTTAATCCGAAGGTTGTGGGCGGCCGCCAGGCGGAGTGCGGAGGCACCATGGTGCGCAAGATGCCCAACGTTACATGGCTCGAGGGCTCCTTTGTGGAAACCATAAAGGGCTGGCAATCGGGGTGGTTCTACATCACCGAGCCGCGTGACCCTGCATGGGCAGCGGCCCCCGAGTTCCGATCTTGCATCCCCATGTGGCTCACCTCCTAGAAAGAGAAGGGCCTGTCCTGGGGTAGTTCGGGAGAGCTAACCGGACTCCAAACATGTATTCAAAAGATGGTGAACAAGAAGCTCAAACTTGTCAACGTAGTCCAGGTCATGCTCCACCGCCGGATCCTCCCGTGCTAACAACGGGACTTCAACTTATGGGAGTTTGACCCGGCGCAGCACCCAACTCTGAACAGGCTCTTCGACACAACTCACGAAGATGCCTGGAGGGTGCTGTTCAAAAGCGCCGAGGTCCCTCCTCCCATTACTGAGGATCGCGGATTCAGCATGAAGCACCAAGCCAGTGCGGTAAGCTGCTTTACCTTTCATAGGATACTTATTTTTTACAGATTGACTCCATGCGGGATCTAAACTCCGTACCTTTGACAGGACTGGCAGGAGACGGCCGGACAGATCGACTGTCCGGCTCCTTTGCCCGAAGGCCCAGCAGACGCTCTTATGGCGAAGATGCTGACTCCGGCTCCTTATACGGTGCCGGAGAAGAACAAGAAGGCCAAGGGAACTCGAAAGAGTTCCCGACACCAGGCGTCGTCGGACTCACCGTCCGATGACTCTACGGCGCACTCCTCCCCCGAAGACGAGGTAGAAGAAGAAGATCCTCCCCCTCCAGTTGGGGGAGATAAGAAAGGAAGGCCGCCCCAACTAGGGAGGCCGAAGGGTCCAAGAAGGGGAGAACTTTCCTTACGGACTACTCTACAACCGCCGCCGACGGCGAAGACAAGTGGCTGCCCTGGGCCAAGCCCCTGGGGATGTCGTAAGTATTCGGATACCAGAGTAAGTCATAGTATTCGTTTGCCGCACTACTTCACCTAACCTGAAATATGATAATGCAATCCGCCCCGAGCCCGTATGGATGTATCATCGGACGGCTCCCTGGGCTTGTCGGACATGGATAGAGATCCAGTCCCGACCGCCACCTCCCCCTATCCTGCGGACGACGCCGAGGTGCTGTCTCATGAGGCACCGGGTCGAGGGGAGACAGTCCCGGAGGCGCCTCAAGGCGGCCTCCCGGACTCCGGGAGCCGAGGGGACAAGACCCCTGACAGCTCCGAGTTCGGCCCTCAGCCGAACGCCGCGCCGAAACCTCCAGTGGTTCCAGGCTCGGGCAGGCGACCTCCTTCTAAGAGGGGCAAGACACCTGTGCCGGTGACCTCTGTCCATCCAGAGGCGCCGGACAATCTGCTGGAAGCGCTTCGCAGCGCTTCCATCGACGAGGAGCACCGTACTATTATGAGTGCGGTGGTCCGGAAGGTTCAGTCCGCCAAGAGCGGATTGACTGAAGCCTGTGCCAGCCTTCTAACAGGCTTTGAGGTAAGTGTATTAGAATGTAGTAAAAATGTTACCGCATAGACAGTAGCCCCTGATGCTTTGTTCGGTGTTCACAAAGAAAAGCCGAACAGAGGATCAAATAATATCGCAGGAGTCTAATATAAGTATGTCAATATGCGTATGCAGGCCTCGTTGCTGGCATCCGCCGCGCTGACTGCGGAGGTTGCCGTACTGAAGCAGGACCTCGAGGGGTCCAAGAAAGAGCTCGGCCTTGCCAAGAGGCAGCTCGAGGAGAACAAGGGTAAGTAATACCCTGTCCATATATATATATATATAATGCGATTGCAAAATGATAGGATCATGGTATATCTGCCAGGGGCCACGACCGAGGTGGCGACCCTGAAGCAAGCGCTAACCAAGGCCGGCGATAAAGCGGCCAAGGAGCGCACCGAGCGAGAAAAGCAAGAGGCTCGGGTGGGCAAGGTGCAGCAAGAGGTCCAGGCTCTCGTGACGAAGCACGAGGCGTTGGAGCTTGACTCGAAGAAGCGAGAGTCTTAGCTTGCCACGGCCCTCGAGAGCGCGAAAAGTGCCAAGCACGAAGCCCAAAAGTCCCTCCAGGAGATCCACGCAATGAAGAAGATAGCGGCGGGTAAGGAATTCTATATGCAGAGCAAGCATGTAAAAGTAAATTACCGATTACTTACCCGGTTTCGGAGCTCTCCAGGTGCACTCGCAGATTTGCCCCGCTGCGTGTCGGATGCCGCACAATTTTACCAGGCCGAGGAGGGAAGCTCAACGGAGAAGCTGTTCTGGTCTCAGTATACTTGGACCGAACACCCGATGCCTCTAAGCGACCAGCTAAAGTAGCTGGTCGAGCTGCACAAGGCGGCCGAAAAGGCCATGAAGGGCCTTATAGTCCGGCTGTGGCCTGTCGACGCCCTTCCGAACAACTACTTCGGCCTGGTGAGGCGGCTTGTGGATGCCTGCCCACGGCTAGAGGTCGTCAAGCGGTCCGTCTGCATCGAAGGTGCACGCCGGGCTTTCGCCCATGTGAAGGTGCAGTGGGCCAAGCTAGACGCCATGAAGCTGATCAAGGAAGGGCCGCCGCAGGGCAAGGAGCATCGCACCCCCGAAATTTATTATGAGGGTGTCCTGAAGGGTGCCCGTCTTGTAGCGGACGAATGTTCCAAGGATGTAATATCTGAGTAAACTTGCTCGTGTGATCCTGTATGATGAAAACTTGTTTCATATGCGCTATGCAACGCTTGTGTGAATTTAAAATATTACCTTCTGTTTGGCCGTTTATCCAATCTGAGAGATGGCTAGTCCTCGGCTTC
Source organism: Triticum urartu (assembly GCF_003073215.2). Taxonomy (NCBI): domain Eukaryota; kingdom Viridiplantae; phylum Streptophyta; class Magnoliopsida; order Poales; family Poaceae; genus Triticum; species Triticum urartu. The sequence continues at coordinate 52,229,809 of NC_053028.1, read as the reverse complement.
TGCCCCCATGCCACGAGTGCTGGGGTGTTCGGGATAAACCTGAGCACTCTTGTTCCCATATTTGGATCCTTCGAGGGAGGTGCTCAGCACAACGAACAAGGTAACCAGACTAATAATGCTTTATCACTCTCACTTAGCCATAGAATTCTATAATTTTAAATTTCGGCGAAGCCCCTACTATTCGGAAGGCCGAATTCGGGGCGCGATACATGCCTGTAAGACGGACAAGGCCGGCCCCTCGCCCTAAGTGGCATAAGTCTTTAGGGACTCGAAAAACCTCGCCGAACAACGACCAGTCTCTTGCCTTATCATGACAGTCAGTTTTAGCTTTCTCTACTGAGGTGCTAAGCCAGGCAGAACCGGGGCACAATTGCAGTAGTTCTCCTAGCGCTACCTTAGCCGATAGAGCGGAACGTAAGGTACCAAAACATAGGAGCCGGGAAAACCCAACATTTGACCAAAGACATGATTCGGAGCTGATGCATATAATGCAATAAGTTCGGGGTGCCGCACTTGTGAAAGTATTCGGACTTTTCACACCATATTGTGGGGTACGTAAGCCGCTGGTGTATTGGCCGTACCAAAGTGTACGGTTGCAAGGCGTCGTTAATGAACGCACATATATATATATATAACACGAAGGCAATAATAGTCGTGATGTTATGCATTGTTCATTCAGAAAGGTGCGTTAAAGCAGAATGATACAGATAGTGTGATAAGCAAAGAGTGGGACTATGTCCCTTCCAAGGGCAAGCTGAGGAATAGTATTAAATCAAATATTTCGCGTGTTATTGTAATCCACCTGGGAATTCCGTGGTGTGACGTAGCTTTCTGCCTCCTTGGTTGCTGCATCATGTGTTCGGCAATAGTGCTGCCGGACAGGGTTTCCAGAGATTAAGGTCTTGAAAATAGAGAAAAATAACCAAACGGGAAGCCCCTATTGTGGTTTAAGCCGCGTCTTGGGGCGTGCCGCAGTGTGCCACCCTCCCCACCTGTGCCCATGGTATTTTTAATGCGTAATTATGTACGCGTGGCATGAGCTTCATCGTTTGGCTGGGACTAGGGTGGGGGCCGCATTGCTACACGAGCTCAGATCACGCCAGGCGGTCTATTTGCCGATTGCTCCGAGCGCGCTTGAAGGTGTCCGGGTTTTGAAACGCCGAACTGGTGGATTGCCTTGAGGGGCTGTTTTGCACTTCTGCTGCGAGGGCCGCAGTGTGCTCCTCTGTTCGGAGAGAGTGCTCTGTGTTTCCATTGACTGTAATAACCCTGCGAGGTCCTGGCATCTTGAGCTTGAGGTATGCATAATGCGGTACCGCATTGAATTTCACAAATGCGGTTCGCCCGAGCAGTGCATGATAACCACTGCAGAATGGGACTATATCGAAGATTAACTCTTCGCTTCGGAAGTTATCCGGGGATCCGAAGACCACTTCCACTATAATTGAGCCTGTGCAATGGGCCTCTACGCCTGGAATGACGCCCTTGAAGGTCGTTTTTGTGGGTTTGATCCTTGAGGGGTCTATACCCATTTTGCGCACTGTGTCCTGATAAAGCATGTTCAGGCTGCTGCCGCCATCCATAAGGACTCGAATGAGGTGAAATCCGTCAATGATTGGGTCCACAACCAGTGCGGCGAATCCGCCATGACGGATACTAGTGGGATGGTCCCAGCGATCGAAAGTGATCGGATAGGAGGACCATGGGTTGAACTTCGGGGCGACTGGCTCCAACGCATATACGTCCCTGAGCGCACGCTTCCGCTCCCTTTTGGGGATGTGGGTTGCGTATATCATGTTCACCGTCTGTCGGGTGGTAGGTGCGACATATGCCAACGGGTGGCTTATCATTGTGGGAGCCAGTAAGACGTCGCCGGTGCTTGGAAACGGGATGAGGCGAAGACATGCACGCCGACGAATCTTACCCAGCTTCGCAGCTCTCCGTGGAGATAACACCCCTACTGCTGCTCTGCGGGGTCTCCGCATGATCACTAGATGGACAAGTAGCTACACAATGCTCCTTGAGCTGTTCGGTGGGAGGAGGAAGAGGGGCACGACTAGCTTGCTTCTTCTCCTTGTGAGGTGTCTAAAACTAGCTGGGGGTCGAACCCTTTGCATGGGTGCCCCGGGGGGTTTATATAGGCCTACCCCCCGGGGGTACAATGGTAATCCGACTGGACGCGGGGCCCAGCCGTCTGTGACTGCGCTCGCTGGCTTCGGCGCCGGCTGCTGGGGCCCGCCTACTGGTGGGTCCCGCCGGCTGCTGGCCCCTTGGTCAACAGGCAGGCCCCACTGCCCAGGACCTGGTCGGCGGCTGGTTACTGTTGCTCCATCTTGGTGACGTGGCTACAGTGCCTCCGCCTGGCGGGCGATCGCTGTAGCCTCACCACGTCTTGTCTCCTTAATGGAGCGTCTCCTTCGAGGGAGGCGGCAAGCCGGTCTCCTTCGGGTGTCTCTCAGCCCGAAGGGGCCCACCGCCCGTGGGCCGCGCTGGCAGCCCGTCGGGGGTGACATCAGGGTCAACATGGCAACAGTGCCACGCCGGACGGGTCATGCCCACTCCGTACGGCGCACTGTGCCAGGCGTGCTCCGGGATTCGGGGGTGGCAGGGTTTACAGTAGCCACGCCCCATCGCACCGCCGTTAGGTGGATGCAAACTTTGAGGGTACGGTCTCGACCGCTTTGTGGGAGCCGGCTTCTTGGAGTCGGCTTCCTTGCGGCCGGCTTCTCGAAGTCGGCCCTCCCATGGATTTCTTCATGAGGGCTAAAGTCGGGCCGCCTTCCGAAAGCCGGCCTGGGTGACAGTCAGCAAGGGGAAGGCGGCCCCATGTCTTGGATTCTTGAGAGCCGGACGAGCTCGTAATTTTTTTCAGAAGGGCCAGGGGAAGCCGGCTAGGCTACCCATGGCTATTTACTCCGACAGTAGTCCCCGAAGCTGATCGAGCTTCGAGGCGGACAAAGGGACGAGAAGCTTGGTCAGCTTCCTATCCCGAAGAGCCGGCTTGGCTGGTGTATGCCGATTTCGGGAAGCCCTGCGTCTGGCAGGCGGGAAAGTGGTCGACCCGCGTGCTAACCGCGGGCCCTCCCGCGGGCCACGTGGCAGCGAGACCCTGCCGGTGCACGCGCGCGACGGGACGTCGCCGCAGGCCCGGGCCCGCCACTCCTAGTCCTCGGCGCGTACACGACGATTTTATTTTGCTGTTAGGGCGCAATAAATGCGGGACGTGGGGGAGTGGGCACGATCGATCCCCACGTTTCCCCACGCCGCATCTTGTCGGCTCCGCCACGCGAGCCTATAAGTAGGGGGAGAAGGGGGAGAGACAGAGGTTCGTATGCTCTCTCTCGCTCCGCCCCTTCTCGTCCTCCTTTCTTCCTCTCGTTGCCGCTGCAACTTCCCGTCTCAGCGCCGCCGTGCCGCCACATCGTCTTGCTCCCATGGCGCTGTCGAGCTCATGGGACGGCTCCAACGTCCATGAGGACCATGTTGAGTTCCTCCGCCAGACTCGGCGCCTGCCCGACGCCAACCTCGTGCGGGTCCGCCTGGCGCTAGAGACGGAGAGCGGGTCGTCTTCCGCTCGCACTTCCTGCGCGGCTTCGGCCTTCCGGCGAGCGGATTCCTGCGCTCCTTCCTCAAGTTCTACAATCTTCAGCCGCATCACCTCACGCCCACGCGGTGATGCTGCTGTCGGCCTTCGTCTCTCTTTGCGAAGGTTTCTTGGGGCTACTCCCCACGCTGGAGCTCTGGGGGGAATTCTTCCAGAGCAAACTCGGCACCGTCGTCGCAGGCGTGCCCGCCCCCTGCGGGGCCTACATCACCATGAGGAGGGCGGGCGAGAACAACCCGTTCCCGCCCATCCCCCTGATCCAGTGGGTGAAGATCTGGCAGAAGTCGTACTTCTATGTGAAGAACGTCGCCCAGCAAGGAGACCACGTCAACCTGCCGGCTTACGTAGCCGGCCCGCCGGCTGGGAGGCAGCCCTCATGGAGTTTCCGGTCCCGGTCACTGTCTCAGGCCGGGAATGCTGCCGTCTCCCGGCTTCGGGTGATGATCCAGTCGGGGCCGACTTGGTGGCCGCCTTCGTGGAGCGCCGGATATCTCCTCTCCAAAGCTGGCCCCACATGATGTGTCAGATGAGAGGCCGCTTCGATCCAAGCCGGCTGAGCACCAGGGAGATGCCTCATGCGGAGGTTCGTATATGGTAAATTATATCTCCAATTGCAAGCTCGACGAGGACTGGAGATACGGCAAGGCACCGTATTCTCGCGCCAACCCTCCGCCCGTGGTAAGATTTCCTCTCTTTCTTCTTTCTGTTGGTAGCCGGCTTTATGATGGCCGGTTTCTGATTGGTCGGTTCTTCTTAGCAGAACCCCCTTCTTCCGCCGACGACCGGGGCAGCAGGGATAGAGCGCGAGTACGCCCCCGACCGCACGGCGGACGACGTCGACCACCCGGATTTGGGGGCGGCCGCCATGGAAGACGCCGTCGTGGGGGACGACGCCGAGCCCGGAGGCACAAGGCTCACCGCCAGCTTCGAGGACTGCCGGATGACACCAAAGCCGAAGTCACCTCGCGTCGCCAGCCGGCGGCCGACCATCAAGGAGCGGGCTCGTCCACCGTGCCGGCTGCCAGCGGCGGCGCACAGAAGCGCCGGGCCACGTCAATCCTCTTCGGCAGTCGGCCGAAGAAGTCCAAAGCCTCCACCGCGGCGACCAAACAAGACGAGGCGGCTGCGAAAGCGGCCTGCTTCCGCAAGGCGGTGAAGCAGCCTCAGGCGGTCTTAGCGTAAGTCGTCGACTGCCTTGTCGCATGCTTTTCATCGTTCTCTCTTGTTCGAACATTCTTCCTAACCTTTTCCCGCTCGCTGGACAGGGCGCCGCTTTCCCTTGAGCGGGGTCCGGGCGGCTCCGTAGTTGGGCCGACTGGAGGGTCTTCGAGCTCCCGCCGCGTGGACCCCCGCGCCGACCTCAGGGAGGCCACGGAGCGGAACGCCCGTGAGGCGCGGGAGGAGCGTGAGGCGGCGGAGAAGGCGGTCGCCCAGGCGGCGAGGGAGCAGGCCGACGCGGCAGCCAAAGCCCAGGCGGAGGCGGTGAGCGCGGAAACGGAGGCGCAGGGTTCGCGCAACCAGCCTCCGCTGCTCGCCATTCCCCTCCTGGCCGTGGCCCCTGACACCCCATTGCCCTTGGCGGAGGAAATCGTCCAAGACCCGCCGCTGATGGAGAGGAGGGAGGACCTCATGGCCTTCGCGAGGAGAGCGCCGCCGGCAGCGCCAATCGTCCGCGGCGCCAGAGGAGCCGGCCAGGGGTGAGCCGGAGGACAGAGCCAGCCTCGAGGTGCAGCCGGTGACGCGTTGCCGCGCAGGGGGAGGCGCCGCTCCGCCGGAGTCGCGCCGAGTTGTGGGCGCCGGTCAGTCGGCGGAGGCTCTGGAGATGGCCAGCACCGCCACGTCCGAGTGGACTCCCAGCGGGGGGACTGGCGAGCTGAATGTGGCGGCTCAAGAGGTCCGGAGCCGGCTTCAAGCTCAGGCCGCCCTGCTGCAGCAGTACACCCAGGAGTTCCTGTCGACGCGGGCCGCCATCCGGGTGAGTCTTTCATCCTTGGCCACTTTGGTCTCTTGATTTCTTCTGTGGGGGCGCGTCAGTGCACCCACTGGGTGTAGTCCCCGAGATTCGGGCCGACTGCTGCGCAGTCGGGTCGGATCTTTCTTGACGACTACCTTATTTTTGCTTCCTGTCTGAACTTCCAGGAATATCATAACTCCCGTGCTGCCGCCTTCAACTCCCAGGCTCGGGAGTTGGGTCGGAGGACCGACGACCTGGCCGACAGCCGAAGTAAGTGCTTGATGTTGTCTGTCTCTTGTGGGGGCGCGTCAGCGCACCCACTGGGTGTAGTCCCCGAGATTCGGGCCGACTGCTGAGCAGTCGGGTCGGATCTTCCTTGACGACTTTTTCCTTATTGGTTTTTCTTTTTCTTTGTCTTCAGGGGCCAACGCCGACTTGAGGAAGGAGCTCGGCGAAGCGCAGGCCGCCCTTCATACCAAGGATGCCGAGTACGCTGCCTTGGTCCAGGAGCGTGACCGCCTGGCCAAGAAGCTGGCTGACCAAGAGGGGAGCCACAAGGCGGCCCTGCAGAAAGCGCAGGATAGCGAGGCCGCCCTGAAGGCAGAGTTTGAGACCGAGGCGGCGAGCTGGGCTGAGACCCGGCGAGCGCTGGATGAAGGCTTCGGCCGCATCGAGGACTTGATCGACGGTAAGCCGCCTTCCTCTCTCCTCTCCTGCCCCTTGCCGCCTGGTCTTTGGCCTAACTTGTGTTGCTACCTATTTTCTTGCGCAGACTACTTTCCCGGCTACTCCGCCTTCGCCGCCCAAAGCATCGAGGCCCATCGCGAGGCGCGCCGTCAGGAGTGGGCCAACATCGCGCTGGACGCGAACCGGACGCTTGAGGAGCAGCTCTTGGCTGTCCAGGCGCGGTTGCAGCCGACTCATCGGATGCTTCGCCGGCTCCAACGTGCCAGGGCGCAGGTGTTGGCCGCCCTCTGGCCCGGCGAGACGATCCCCCGCACCCCAAGCCAGACTGCCGACTGGCTGGAGGTCGCAGTCGGTCGCTTTGAAGCTTGGAAGGCGTCGGCGGCCCGTCTAGGAGCCGGGCGGGCATTGGAGTTCATTTGAGCTTGGTACCCAGGGCTGAACCTGGACCAGCTGCGCACTTGGCGGCTAGAGGCCGACGCGAAGCTGGAGGAGGTGCGGCCGGCTATCGCCCAGCGTGCTTCGGCGATCGCCGAGTGCACCGACATCAGCGTTTTTGCACCTGAAATCAATGATGACGGCGTTGCCCAGTCGGAGGAGTGGTTCAGGCTGAACCCGGCGGTGGGCGAGGACTCGGCAGAGGAGATCGCCTCCAGCGACGAGGGCGAGGATGACGAAGAAGAGGACGGCGAAGACGTCGAGCCGGCTAGTGGAACAACCGGCCGGCCTCAAGCTGACTGTGCCTCCAGCAACGAGGCGCGTGGAAGCGCGCCCTCTGCGGGAGGCGGTGATCAAGCCGAGGTTCGCCAGCCGGCCGCTCCTTCAGCCGGCACAACCGTCTCCACCGACCAGCCCGGCTCGTCGGTCGCTCCGCCAGCTGGACCTGCCGTCCTTATTTTTCTTGCTTGTTGCCTTTTGAACAATCTTTATTAAGCTTTCGCAGTTCCACCCACTGGGGGTGTATCCAAACTATGTTGAATGCTGACCTCTTGGAGGTCTTTTATGTAAATATTATTATGTGCATGTTTGGTTTCCATTCGCGTATGCTTTTTATCCTTAGGGTTTTTCCTTTGCCGCCTTCCCTCTTTGGGGAGGCAAGTACTCGAGCTTTCTTTGATTTAAGTGAAGTGAATGGAAACCGGCCGGCCGGCTACTCTGGTAATCGGTCGATGGTAGACGGCGAACTGGCTTTCGTTATATTAGTCCGTTGGTCCCTAGCCATTTTTCGTGTGGCCATCCTTTCCTGCTTTTGACTCTTGCCAGCCGGACAACCGGTTCTTCGAACTGTGACTTTGGCAAGAGCTAAGCCTGGGTGTCGGTACACTACTTGTCTGACCGCGGGTAGGACTTCTAATATAACTCCAGTCGGCCAGTCCCCGGGCCGAATAGTCGAACCCGATGCCGGATGGAACAAGTAAATGAAATGACAAGGTCATAAGCATGATACTTTTCATTCATAGATAAAGGGTGGCAGTCCCCGAGCCCTCCTCGGGGGGCCTATTGTCTCGTACTTAGTACAAAAGTTAGCGTGATACATACTGCATTTCAACTGTAAAATCTTCGGAGGAGGTTGGCGTTCCATGGTCGTTCCGACTCCTTGCCGGAGTCGTCTCTCTTTCGTGCCTTAGGCTTCTGCGCGTCGATCAGGTAGTAGGAGTCGTTGCCTGAAGCTCTGCTGATGACGAAGGGACCCTCCCAAGGGACCGAGAGCTTGTGCTGGCCGGCTGTTCGCTGGATCAGCCGGAGCACAAGATCGCCCTCTTGGAAAGATCTTGGCCTGACCTTCCGACTGTAGTAGCGGTGCAAACCCTGCTGATAGATGGCAGACCGGCTGAGGGCTAACAGCCGGCCTTCTTCCAGCAGGTCGACGCTGTCTTCTCGTGCTTCCTTGGCCTCCGCCTCCGTGTACATGGTTACCCAAGGCGAGTCGAACTCGATGTCAGTTGGGATGACCGCCTCGGCACCATACACAAGGAAGAAAGGGGTGAAGCCGGTTGACTTGTTTGGTGTTGTGCACAGACTCCAGAGGACAGCTGGCAGCTCATCGAGCCAACAGCCGGCTGAACGCTCCAGAGGTACGACCAGTCGGGGCTTGATGCCGGAGAGGATGAGGCCGTTGGCTCGCTCGACCTAGCCGTTTGACTGCGGGTGGGCGACGGACGCTAAGTCCAGCCGGATACCTTGGGCTGCGCAGAAACGTGCCAAAGCTCCTTTGGCAAAATTCGTGCCATTGTCGGTGATGATGCTGTGTGGCACGCCGTACTGAGTTGTTATGTCTGCGATGAATGTCACATCAGTCGACCCATTCAGCTTCTTGATCGGCTTTGCCTCAATCCACTTGGTGAATTTGTCCATGGCGACGAGCAAATGCGTCATGCCGCCGCGCGCCATCTTGAATGGGCCCACCATGTCCAGTCCCCAAACGGCGAAGGGCCAGGAGAGGGGAATGGTCTTGAGTGCCGAAGCCGGCATGTGTTGCTTGGAGCTGAAGAGTTGGCACCCTTTGCAATATTTGACTAATTCTTTGGCGTCATCCAAAGCAGTCGGACAGAAGAAACCATGGCGGCCGCATTCTCCTTGGTGAATGTCTCTGAGGATTGCAATGCCCTTCTCTTGCTCGACGCAACGTTGGAGGACTCCAGTGACACTGCGCTTGATGAGTTCTCTGTTGACGATTGTGTATGCTCCGGCTCGACGTTGGACTTGTCTTGCCTCTGTTTCGTCAGCCGGCAGATCTTGGTTTACTAGGAAGTTGAGGATGGACTGAGCCCATGACGGAGCCGCGATCTCTCCTACTGCCAATGTGGCTACTGCCCCCAGGGTGGGCGGGCTGGGTGGTGAAATGCTGGAGTCGGCCGCCGGCTGTTGTGTTGGTGCAGTCCCCGGGCCGGCTACTGCAGTCCCCGAGCCGGGTGCCGAAGTCCCCGGGCCGACTACTGGAGTCCCGGGGTCGCCTGCTTGGTTCTTCGAGCCGGACCCGGCCGCGTCGGGGTCAGGCGGTACGAAGATGGAATCGGACTCTGGAGACGGTTTGATGGACGGCTTGAGGAGGCGTTGTAGAGCGACGCCGGTTGGTATTGCTTGCCGAGTGGAGCCTATTCGAGCCAGGGCATCGGCTGGCTCGTTGTCGGCTCATGGTACGTGGAGGAACTCGCATCCTTCAAAGTATCCGCTGAGTTGTTGAAGGAGGCCGTGTCGGAGTCGATAGGCATCGGGTTGGTGGAGCCAACCGACTCCAGATCCACAGCGGGCTCGCTGGAGACATGGAGCTGGCCGAGGAGGTTGGCGAGGATGCTCGCCGCACAGATGCTCGTGACGCCTTGCAGCGCGTCGTGGCAAGCGCCATCGGGCGTGCCGGGCTGGCTACGCTCGCTGGGGAGGAAGAGGGTTCCCGTCCAGAACAGGTCTCCGGACGACGGTGCACCTGGCCCCACGGTGGGCGCCAAATGTCGGGTGGTAGGTGCGACATATGCCAACGGGTGGCTTATCATCGTGGGAGCCAGTAATACGTCGCCGATGCCTGGAAACGGGATGAGGCGAAGACATGCACGCCGACGAATCTTACCCAGCTTCGGGGCTCTCCGTGGAGATAACACCCCTACTGCTGCTCTGCGGGGTCTCCGCATGATCACTAGATGGACAAGTAGCTACACAATGCTCCTTGAGCTGTTCGGTGGGAGGAGGAAGAGGAGCACGTCTAGCTTGCTTCTTCTCCTTGTGAGGTGTCTAAAACTAGCTGGGGGTCGAACCCTTTGCATGGGTGCCCCGTGGGGTTTATATAGGCCTACCCCCCGGGGGTACAATGGTAATCCGACTAGGCGCGGGGCCCAGCTGTCTGTGACTGCGCTCGCGGGCTTCGGCGCCAGCTGCTGGGGCCCGCCGACTGGTGGGTCCTGCCGGCTGCCGGCCCCTTGGTCGACAGGCAGGCCCCACTGTCCAGGACCTGGTCGGCGGCTGGTTACTGTTGCTCCATCTTGGTGACGTGGGCTTCGTCGTGGTAGGCGTGGCTACAGTGCCGCCACCTGGCGGGCGATCGCTGTAGCCTCACCGCGTCTTGTCTCCTTAATGGGGCGTCTCCTTCGAGGGAGGCGGCAAGCCGGCTGTGGGGAGCCGGCTCCGTCTTGGGCCGACTGGGGGAGGCATGGCCGCCTTCGGGTGTCTGTCTGCCCGAAGGGGCCCACCGCCCATGGGCCGCACTGGCGGCCCGTCGGGGGTGACATCAGGGTCAACATGGCAAAAGTGCCGCACCGAATGAGTCATGCCCACTCCGTACGGCGCACTGTGCCAGGCGTGCTCCAGGATTTGGGGGTGGCAGGCTTTACTGTAGCCACGCCCCGTCGCACCGCCGTTAGGTGGATGCAAACTTTGAGGGTACGGTCTCGACCGCTTTGTGGGAGCCGGCTTCTTGGAGTCGGCTTCCTTGCGGCCGGCTTCTCGAAGTTGGCCCTCCCATGGCTTTCTTCATGAGGGCTAAAGTCGGGCCACCTTCCGAAAGCCGGCCTGGGTGACAGTCAGCAAGGGGAAGGCGGCCCCATGTCTTGGATTCTTGAGAGCCGGACGGGCTCGTAATTTTTTTCCAGAAGGGCCAGGGGAAGCCGGCTAGGCTACCCATGGCTATTTACTCCGATACCGTCCGCACTTGTGGTGGAATCCCCTTCTGTCCTCTGGTGTGTGGCTGCCGGGGCTCCTCCTCGTCATCGCTATGTGGCACCTTTTCGTTGTTTTCGGCAATTAACTTGCCGACATGCTTGAACACCCAACAGTCCCTGTTGGCGTGATTGGCTGGCTTTCTGGGGTGCCGTGTATTTGACACGAGCGATCGAGTATACGGTCCAAGATGGACGGTCCCTGCGTGCTTTGTTTGAATGGCTTTCTCCGCTGACCGGGTTTAGAGCCTTTGAATCCGGCATTGACTGTCGTATCCTCGTTATTATCCCTGTTAATGCGGCGCTTATGTTTGTTGCGACGTGACCTGCTATTGTCGTCCTTGGTATCTGAAGTACCATGGTTCTTTGATATGTTATTACTACGAGCCAGCCAGCTGTCTTCTCCCACACAAAAGCGGGTCATGAATGTCGTGAGGGCTGCCATAGATTTCGGCTTTTCCTGACCAAGGTGCCGGGCTAGCCATTCGTCATGGATGTTGTGTTTGAAAGCCGCTAGGGCCTCTGCATCCGGAGAGTCGACAATTTGATTTTTCTTTGTAAGGAACCGAGTCCAGAATTGCCTGGCCGATTCTTCTGGCTGCTGAATTATGTGGCGCAAGTCATCGGCATCTTGTGGCCGCACATAAGTGCCCTCAAAGTTGTCGAGGAATGCGGCTTCCAGATCTTCCCAGCAGCTGATGGACTCGGCTGGCAAGCTTTTAAGCCAATGCCGCGTTGGTCCCTTGAGTTTTAGTGGGAGGTGTTTGATGGCGTGTAAGTCGTCACCGTAGGCCATGTGGATGTGGAGGAGGAAATCCTCGATCCATACCGTGGGATCTGTTGTGCCATCGTATGATTCAATATTTACAGGTTTGAAACCATCTGGGATTTGATGATCCATTACTTCTTCTGTGAAGCATAAGGGGTGTGCGGAGCCTCTGTATTGGGCTATATCGCGACGCAGCTCGAATGGGTCTTGCCCGCTGTGTTCGGCCCGGCCGGATTTGCTTTTACTGTATCCTGCGTGACGTTTATCGTCTCACAGAGCGGCGCAACCTCGTGATCCGTAGATCGATCTTGCATGCTTTTCTTTGTCCTCCAATATGTCTCGCAGGTCTGGCGTATCTCCCCATGCCTTTTTATTTGAATGGCGTCGGGGTGGAGGCTGAGTTTTTGGCTGGAATGCCTTTCTATCACGGCCACGAGGTGGCCGATCAGCCGTATCATACGCTTCTTCCTCTAGTCGAGGTAGCAACCTGCACTTTGGGTAACTCTTGGAGGGGCGCTCGAGTTTATATTCCTCGGCCGCAAGGACTTCAGTCCATCTGTCAGCTAGCAGATCCTGATCAGCTTGAAGTTGTCGCTGCTTTTTCTTAAGGCTATTTGTCGTGGCTATAAGCAGGCGTTTGAAGCGCTCTTGTTCGACGGGATCCTCTGGCACAGCGAATTCATCATCGCCGAGGCTTGCCTCATCTTCGGAGGGGGGCATGTAATTATCATCCTCCTCTTCTCCATCTGCCGCTCTCCCAGGAGGGCTGGCTCCTCCATTCTCCTGTTCTAAATCTTGCTGGAGGGGATTGTTGTTGTCTTCGGCACCATCCGGACTATTATTATCTCTTGTGCCGGTATCACCACTTTTGCTTTGGCGGGACATAGAGCGGCGCCGCTGACGTTGGCGCTTGGGTTGCTTCTTGGAGGGGTCATCCTCCACTATCTCGTCACCATTGACTTTTTTGGTGTATCCACCATGTATATATCGTATGATGAGGTGGCTGTCCAGTGCCCTGTGGGTGGTGGTTCCTCTTCGCCTCCCGTATCGTTGTCCATACCGTCGATATCTTCGGAGTCGAAGTCAAGCATGTCGGTTAAGTCATCGATAGTGGCTACTGAGTGGGTGGTGGGTGGGCCTCGAATTTCTTCGTCGTCTGCATCCCAATCCTGCCGGACATAGTTCGGCCAGGATCCTCCTAACAAGGAGAGAGACCTTAATGAGTTCAGTATGTCGCCAAAGGGCGAGTGCTGGAAAATATCCGCGGAGGTAAACTCCATGATCGGCGCCCAATCGGATTTGATAGGAACGGGCGCAGGCGGTTCGGAGTCCGTGGCTGGAGAAGGATCCGGCAGTTTGACAACACGGCTCTCGTGCAAGGTAAGGTCGATGTTTGGCTCGATCACCGCTGAGGGTAAGGCCTCCGTGGCGGGGTCCATCCGCCCGTCCGCGGAAGGCGCACCTGGCTCCGAATTGAGGGTCGGAGCAACTGCCTGTGCGATCTCTTGAACACTATCCGATGGTAGCACTAAACCGCACTCATCGTGACCGCATGACGCACAAGGCAGAGGCTCGAATCCGTCAAAGATCAAGTCTCCGTGGATATCGGCTGTGTAGTTTAAGCTTCCAAACCTGACCTGGTGGCCAGGGGCGTAATTTTCAATCTGCTCCAGATGGCTAAGAAAATTAGCCCGCAGTGCAAAGCCGCCGAGTACGAAGATCTGTCCAGGGAGAAAAGTCTCACCCTGGACTGCATCGCCATTGATGATAGTTGGAGCCATCAAGCCTAACAGCGACGACACAGAGGAACTTTCAATGAAAGCACCAATGTCGGTGTCAAAACCGGCAGATCTCGGGTAGGGGGTCCCGAACTGTGCGTCTAGGTCGAATGGTAACATGAGGCAGGGGACACAATGTTTTACCCAGGTTCGGGCCCTCTTGATGGAGGTAAAACCCTATGTCCTGCTTGATTAATATTGATGATATGGGTAGTACAAGAGTAGATCTACCACGAGATCAGAGAGGCTAAACCCTAGAAGCTAGCCTATGGTATGATTGTATGTCATCCTATGGACTAAAACCCTCCGGTTTATATAGACACCATAGAGGGTTAGGGTTACACAAGCTCGGTTACAATGGAGGAGATATCCATATCCGTACTGGTTAGCTTTCCTTCCACGCCAAGTAGAGTCCCATCTGGACACTAGACGAAGTCTTCAATCTTGTATCTTCATAGTCTAACAGTCCGTCCAAAAGTTATAGTCCGGCTACCCGGAGACCCCCTAATCCAGGACACCCTCAGTAAGGGGAGAGGAATTTTATGCCATTACCCATACCATGGTGTTTGGATAATTGATAAAGAAAACTTAGCATTGTGCTTCAAATATTCTTATTGAGAATCGGAGTACCACAGACATGCTTTGAGATAGCATTGCGATGGTCTTGAAGCAAAGGTCAGACTTTGGATACACAAAGGATCCATCAGGAACAACTAATAGAATAAGTCTTACAATTTCCTCATTGAAGAATGGCTAACCTTGCTAAAAGGAAAGCTATAACAATAGTTCCTCCGGTCAGGTGTGCTAGGCATGACATCACCTTAGCGGGTCATATAAAGACCAACGTTATAACTCTTGGAATATGTTCCAACCATCATATCTGACCGAGATTCAGATCTGATTGGTGTCAGGATACCTCAGGCTTAGGATTCCTGAGAGGAAAAATGGTGCAACTCAAACTGGCGAGATGACATTGCAAGATTCTCGGTAAATGAACGATGGAAGCAAGTTCCGAAACAAAAGTTCATCATTAACAAAGGAGAAGATGAGGATGTGGCTGATGGACTCAGCGACAATTTATCGAGAATTCCAAAAAGATGGATTTCCACAATTATGTGATCAAGGGGATAACATTTGTCAGATCAATGATATAATGATGTATGTTCGAGGAAAACATCCACAATTAAACATTTTTTGAAAAGTGCACTCAAAATATGGGTTGGGTTGCACAACCAATGTCGGAATGACGATTTAGCAACCAACACACTAAATTGGAATTATTGTCCATTAACTCCGAAGCAATATGGTTGCTAGAGATAATAAATCCTCACAACAGAGTTCACTTATTGGTATTCCAGTTGGAACACGGGGACCAAGAAAGATTGGTGATGGCGAGAAGCATCATTGTATCAAGAATTCTTAAGAGGTGGTGAAACTCTCATAACATCCTTGACAATAAAAGACAGTAATACTTCAAGGTAGAACATAATACAAGCTGGGTAGCAAGTTGCATCCATAACATAAAAAGTTTGTGATGAGAGGAAGGTAGTGATGTTGCCAATGTTAACTCAAATTACTAAGGGATGATTGTCGGTGTCAAAACCGGCGGATCTCGGGTAGGGGTCGCGAACTGTGCGTCTAGGCCGGATGGTAACAGGAGGCAGGGGACACAATGTTTTATCCAGGTTCGGGCCCTCTTGATGGAGGTAAAATCCTACGTCCTGCTTGATTAATATTGATGATATGGGTAGTACAAGAGTAGATCTACCACGAGATCAGAGAGGCCAAACCCTAGAAGCTAGCCCATGGTAGGATTGTATGTCGTCCTATGGACTAAAACCCTCCGGTTTATATAGACACCGGAGAGGGTTAGGGTTACACAAGGTCGGTTACAAAGGAGGAGATATCCATATCCGTACTGGTTAGCTTGCCTTCCACGCCATGTAGAGTCCCATCCGGACATGAAGTCTTCAATCTTGTATCTTCATAGTCTAACAGTCTGGCCAAAAGATATAGTTCGGCTGTCCGGAGACCCCCTAATCCAGGACTCCCTCAGTAGCCCCTGAACCAGGCTTCAATGACGATGAGTCCGGCGCACAGTATTGTCTTCGGCATTGCAAGGCGGGTTCCTCCTCCGAATACATCATGGAAGAATTTTAATACAAGGATAGTGTTCGACCCTGCAAAATAAGTTCCACATACCACCGTAGAGAGAATAATATTTTCGCAAATCTAATTTGCTGACTTTTTTTTGGCAGCATGGCGTTATGTCATGGCCCGGTGATTATTCGAACCGTTTTCTTTAACTAGCCCCGCACATAACGCGAGGCAGTTTTTTGACACATCTTGTCAAAGCAGAGATCGGGTCCCCTTATTACGGGATTCTCATCAATACGGGCGTGGGTAACCCAACCGCGCCATCGATTATGGCGCTTGGGGGATAAGAGAGTTTTAACAGGCTAGTGGGGGGCGCATAGTTTCGTCCGCCCATATAAAGGGATAAGGATTCACCTTTTCATCCACGCCTTCTTCCTCCTTTGCTCATCCATTTTCGCACACTCGACCTCTAGCGCCCAAGTTTGCACTTCCCACCTCAACCTTCCCCCACCATGTCCGGAGCGGGAGGCAGGCGGATGGTCTCCTCCGTCACGGAGGGAGACATCAAGAAGCTGAGGAGAGCCGGATACCTGCCCGACGACATCGCGCACCGGCTCCCAGATGAGGGGCAGCTCATCCCCACCCGCGGGCCCCATGAGAGGGTAGTGTTCCTTACCCATTTCCTCCACGGACTGGGATTCCCTCTCCACCCATTTGTCCGGGGGCTCATGTTCCACTACGGCCTGGATTTCCATGATCTGGCCCCAAATTTCATCCTCAATATCTCGGCTTTTATCGTCGTGTGCGAGGCCTTCTTCCGCATCAAGCCCCACTTTGGCTTATGGTTGAAGACCTTCAATGTCAATCCGAAGGTTGTGGGCGGCCGCCAGGCGGAGTGCGGAGGCGCCATGGTGGGCAAGATGCCCAACGTTACATGGCTCGAGGGCTCCTTTGTGGAAACCATAAAGGGGTGGCAATCGGGGTGGTTCTACATCACCGAGCCGTGTGACCCTGCATGGGCAGCGGCCCCCAAGTTCCGATCTGGCATCCCCATGCGGATCACCTCCTGGAAAGAGAAGGGCCTATCCTGGGGTAGTTCGGGAGAGCTGACCGGACTCCAAACATGTATTCAAAACATGGTGAACAAGAAGCTCAAACTTGTCAACGTAGTCCAGGTCATGCTCCACCGCCGGATCCTCCCATGCCAACAACGGGACTTCAACTTGTGGGAGTTTGACCCGGCGCAGCACCCAACTCTGAACAGGCTCTTCGATACAACTCACGAAGATGCCTGGAGGGTGCTATTCAAAAGTGCCGAGGTCCCTCCTCCCATTACTGAGGATCGCGGATTCAGCATGAAGCACGAAGCCAGTGCGGTAAGCTGCTTTACCTTTCACAGGATACTTATTTTTTACAGATTGACTCCATGCGGGATCTAAACTCCGTACCTTTGACAGGACTGGCAGGAGACGGCCGGACAAATCGACTGTCTGGCTCCTTTGCCCGAAGGCCCAGCGGACGCTCTTCTGGCGAAGATGCTGACTCCGGCTCCTTATACGGTGCCGGAGAAGAACAAGAAGGCCAAGGGAACTCGAAAGAGTTCCCGACGCCAGGCGTCGTCGGACTCACCGTCTGATGACTCGGCGGCGCACTCCTCCCTCGAGGATGAGGTATAAGAAGAAGATCCTCCCCCTCCAGCTGGGGGAGATAAGAAATGAAGGCCGCCCCAACTGGGGAGGCCGAAGGGTCCAATAAGGGGAGAACTCTCCTTACGGACTACTCTACCACCGCCGCCGACGGCGAAGACGAGTGGCTGCCCTGGGCCAAGTCCCTGGGGAAGTCGTATGTATTCGGATACTAGAGTAAGTCATAGTATTCATTTGCCGCACTACTTCGCCTAACCCGAAATATGATAATGCAATCCGCCCCGAGCCCGTATCGATGTATCATCGGAAGGCTCCCTGGGCTCGTCGGACATGGATAGCGATCCAGTCCCGACCGCCACCTCCCCCTATCCTGCGGACGACGCCGAGGTGCTGTCTCATGAGGCACCGGGTCGAGGGGAGACAGTCCTGGAGGCGCCTCAAGGCGGCCTCCTGGACTCCGGGAGCCGACGGGACAAGGCCCCTGAGAGCTCCGAGTTCGGCCCTCAGCCGAACGCCGCGCCGGAACCTCAAGTGGTTCCGGGATCGGGCAGGCGACCTCCTTATAAGAGGGGCAAGACACCTGTGCCGGTGACCTCTGTCCATCCAGCGGTGCCGGACAATCTGCTGGAAGCGCTTCGCAGCGCTTCCATCGACGAGGAGCACCGTACTATTATGAGTGCGGTGGTCCGGAAGGTTCAGTCCGCCAAGAGCGGATTGACTGAAGCCTGTGCCATCCTTCTAACAGGCTTTGAAGTAAGTGTATTAGAATGTAGTAAAAATGTTATCGCATAGACAGTAGCCCCTGATGCTTTGTTCGGTGTTCACAAAGAAAAGCCGAAGAGAGGATCAAATAATATCGCAGGAGTCTAATATAAGTATGTCAATATGCGTATGCAGGCCTCGTTGTTGGCGTCCGCCGCGCTGACTGCGGAGGTTGCCGTACTGAAGCAGGACCTTGAGGGGTCCAAGAAAGAGCTCGGCCTTGCCAAGAGGCAGCTCGAGGAGAACAAGGGTAAGTAATACCCTGTCCATAGATATGTATATATATATATAATGCGAATGCAAAATGACAGGATCATGGTATATCTGCCAGGGGCCAGGACCGAGGTGGCGACCCTGAAGCAAGCGCTAACCAAGGCCAAAGATAAAGCGGCCAAGGAGCGCACCGAGCGAGAAAAGCAAGAGGCTCGGGTGGCCGAGGTGCAGCAAGAGGTCCAGGCTCTCGTGACGAAGCACGAGGCGTTGGAGCTTGACTCGAAGAAGCGAGAGTCTGAGCTTGCCACGGCCCTCGAGAGCGCGAAAAGTGCCAAGCACGAAGCCCAAAAGGCCCTCCAGGAGATCCACGTAATGAAGAAGATAGCGGCGGGTAAGGCATTCTATATGCAGAGCAAGCATGTAAAAGTAAATTACCGATTACTTACCCAGATTCGGAGCTCTCCAGGAGCACTCGCAGATTTGCCCCGCAGCGTGTGGGATGCTGCACAATTTTACCAGGCCGAGGAGGGAAGCTCAACGGAGAAGCTGTTCTGGTCTCAGTATACTGGGACCGAACACCCGATGCCTCTGAGCGACCAGCTAAAGCAGCTGGTCAAGCTGCACAAGGCGGCCGAAAAGGCCATGAAGGGCCTTATAGTCCGGCTGTGGCCTGGCGATGCCCTTCCGAACAGCTACTTTGGCCTGGTGAGGCAGCGTGTGGATGCCTGCCCACGGCTAGAGGTCGTCAAGCGGTCCGTCTGCATCGAAGGTGCACGCCGGGCTTTCGCCCATGTGAAGGTGCAGTGGGCCAAGCTAGACGCCATGAAGCTGATCAAGGAAGGGCCGCCGCAGGGAAAAGAGCATCGCACCCCCAAAATTTATTATGAGGGTGTCCTGAAGGGTGCCCGTCTTGTAGCGGACGAATGTTCCAAGGATGTAATATTTGAGTAAACTTGCTCGTGTGATCCTGTATGATGAAAACTTGTTTCATATGCGCTATGCAATGCTTGTGTGAATTTAAAATATTACCTTCTGTTTGGCCATTTATCCAATCTGAGAGATGGCTAGTCGTCGGCTTCTGCCCCCATGCCACAAGTGCTGGGGTGTTCGGGATAAACCGAGCACTCTTGTTCCCATATTTGGGTCCTTCGAGGGAGGTGCTCAGCACAACGAACAAGGCAACCTGACTAATAATGCTTTATCACTCTCACTTAGCCATTGAATTCTATAATTTTAAATTTCGGCGAAGCCCCTGGTATTTGGAAGGCCGAATTCGGGGCGCGATACACGCCTGTAAACCGGACAGGGCCGGCCGCTCGCCCTAAGCGGCATAAGTCTTTAGGGACTCGAAAAACCTCGCCGAATAGCGACCAGTCTCTTGCCTTATCATGACAGTCAGTTTTAGCTTTCTCTACTGAGGTGCTAAGACTGGCAGAACCGGGGCACAATCGCAGTAGTTCTCCTAGCGCTACCTTAGCCGATAGAGCGGAACGTAAGGTACCAAAACATAGGAGCCGGGAAAACCCAACATTTGGCCAAAGACATAATTCCGAGCTGATGCATATAATGCTATAAGTTCGGGGTGCCGCACTTGTGAAAGTATTCGGACTTTTCACACCATATTGTGGGGTACGTAAGCCCCTGGTGTATTGGCCGTACCAAAGTGTACGGTTGCAAGGCGTCGTTAATGAACACACACATATATATATATATATAACACGAAGGCAATAATAGTCGTGATGTTATGCATTGTTCATTCAGAAAGGTGCGTTAAAGCAGAATGATACAGATAGTGTGATAAGCAAAGAGTGGGAATATGTCCCTTCCAAGGGCAAGCTGAGGAATAGTATTAAATCAAATATTTCGCGTGTTATTGTAATCCACCTGGGAATTCTGTGGTGTGACGTAGCTTTCTGCCTCCTTGGTTGCTGCATCATGTGTTCGGCAATAGTGCTGCCGGACAGGGTTTCCAGAGATTAAGGTCTTGAAAATAGAGAAAAATAACCAAACGGGAAGCCCCTAGTGTGGTTTAAGCTGCGTCTTGGGGCGTGCCGCAGTGTGCCACCCTCCCCACCTGTGCCCATGGTATTTTTAATGCGTAATTATGTACGCGTGGCACGAGCTTCACCGTTTGGCTGGGACTAGGGTGGGGGCCGCATTGCTACGCGAGCTCAGATCACGCCAGGCGGTCTATTTGCCGATTGCTCCGAGCGCGCTTGAAGGTGTCCGGGTTTTGAAACGCCGAACTGGTGGATTGCCTTGAGGGGCTGTTTTGCACTTCTGCTGCGAGGGCCGCAATGCGCTCCTCTGTTTGGAGAGAGTGCTCTGTGTTTCCATTGACTGTAATAACCCTGCGAGGTCCTGGCATCTTGAGCTTGAGGTATGCATAATGCGGTACCGTATTGAATTTCACAAATGCGGTTCGCCCGAGCAGTGCATGATAACCACTGCAGAATGAGACTATATCGAAGATTAACTCTTCGCTTCGGAAGTTATCCGGGGATCCGAAGACCACTTCCACTGTAATTGAGCCTGTGCAATGGGCCTCTACGCCTGGAATGACGCCCTTGAAGGTCGTTTTTGTGGGTTTGATCCTTGAGGGGTCTATACCCATTTTGCGCATTATGTCCTGATAAAGCAGGTTCAGGCTGCTATCGCCATCCATAAGGACTCGAGTGAGGTGAAATCTGTCAATGATTGGGTCCAGAACCAGTGCGGCGAATCCGCCACGACAGATACTAGTGGGGTGGTCCCTGCGATCGAAAGTGATCGGATAGGAGGACCACGGGTTGAACTTTGGGGCGACTGGCTCCAACGCATATACGTCCCTGAGCGCACGCTTCCGCTTTTTTTGGGGATGTGGGTTGCGTATATCATGTTCACCGTCCGCACTTGTGGGGGAAACCTCTTCTATCCTCCGGTGTGTGGCTGCCGGGGCTCCTCCTCGTCGTCGCTATGTGGCCCCTTTTCCTTGTTTTCGGCAATTAACTTGCCGGCCTGCTTGAACACCCAACAATCCCTATTGGCGTGATTGGCTGGCTTTTCTGGGGTGCTGTGTATTTGACACGAGCGATCGAGTATACGGTCCAAGCTGGATGGTCCCGGCGTACTTTGTTTGAATGGCTTTTTCCACTGACCGGGTTTAGAGCCTTTGAATCCGGCATTGATTGCCATATCCTCGTTATTATCGCTGTTAATGCGGCCCTTATGTTTATTGCAACATGACCTGCTATTTCCTTCCTTGGTATCTGAAGTACCATGGTTCTTTGATATGTTATTACTACCAGCCGGCCAGCTGTCTTCTCGCGCACAAAAGCGGGTCATGAGTGTCGTGAGGGCTGCCATAGATTTCGGCTTTTCCTGACCAAGGTGCCGGGCTAGCCATTCGTCGCGGATGTTGTGTTTGAAAGCCGCTAGGGCCTCTGCATCCGGACAGTCGACAATTTGATTTTTCTTTGTTAGGAACCGAGTCCAGAATTGCCTGGCCGATTCTTCTGGCTGCTGAATTATGTGGCTCAAGTCATCGGCATCTAGTGGCCGCACATAAGTGCCCTGAGAGTTGTCAAGGAATGCGGCTTCCAGATCTTCCCAACAACTGATGGACTCGGCTGGCAAGCTGTTAAGCCAATGCCATGCTGGTACCTTGAGCTTTAGTGGGAGGTATTTGAGCTTCCAGATCACCGCGGGCCATGTGGATGTGGAGGAGGAAATCCTCGATCCATACTGCGGGATCTGTTGTGCCGTCGTATGATTCAATATTTACAGGTTTGAAACCTTCTGGGATTTGATGATCCATTACTTCGTCTGTGAAGCATAAGGGGTGTGCGGCGCCTCTGTATTGGGCTATATCATGACGCAGCTCGAATGGGTCTTGCCCGCTGTGTTCGGCCCAGCCGTATTTGCTTTTACTATATCCGGCGTGACGTTTATCGTCTCACAGAGTGGCGCGCCCTCGTGATCCGTAGATCGATCTTGAATGCTTTGCTTTGTCCTCCAATATATCTCGCAGCTCTGGCGTATCTCCCCATGCCTTTTTATTTGAATGGCGTCGGGGTGGAGGCTGAGTTTTTGGCTGGAATGCCTCTCTATCGCGGCCACGAGGTGGCCGATCAGCCGTATCATATGCTTCTTCCTCCAGTCGAGGTAGCAACCTGCACTTTGGGTAACTCTTGGAGGGGCGCTCGAGTTTATATTCCTCGACCGCGAGGACTTCCGTCCATCTGTCAGCTAGCAGATCCTGATCAGCTTGAAGCTACTGCTGCTTTTTCTTAAGGCTATTTGCCGTGGCTATAAGCCGGCGTTTGAAGCGCTCTTCTTCGACGGGATCTTCTGGCACAGCGAATTCATCGTCGCCGAGGCTTGCCTCGTCTTCGGAGGGGGGCATGTAATTATCATCCTCCTCTTCTCCATTTGCAGCTCTCTCAGGAGGGCTAGCTCCTCCATTCTCCTGTTCTAAATCTTGCTGGAGGGGATTGTTGTTGTCTTCGGCACCATCTGGAGTATTATTATCTCCTGTGCCAGTATCACCAATTTTGCTTTGGCGGGACTTAGAGTGGTGCCGCTGACGTCGGCGCTTGGGTTGCTTCTTGGAGGGGTCATCCTCCACTATCTCGTCGCCATTGCCTTTTTTGGGTGTATCCACCATGTATATATCGTATGATGAGGTGGCTGTCCAGTGCCCTGTGGGCGGTAGCTCCTCTTCGCCTCCCGTATCGTCGTCCATACCGTCGGTGTCTTCAGAGTCGAAGTCGAGCATGTCTGTTAAGTCATCGATAGTGGCTACTAAGTGGGTGGTGGGTGGGCCTCGAATTTCTTCGTCGTCCGCATCCCAGTCCTCCCAGTCCTACATAGTTCATCCAGGATCCTCCTGACAAGGAGAGAGACCTTAATGAGTTCAGTATGTCGCCAAAGGGCGAGTGCTGAAAAATATCCACGGAGGTAAACTCCATGATCGGCGCCCAATCGGATTTGATAGGAACGGGCGCAGGCGGTTCAGAGTCCGTGGCTGGAGAAGGATCCGGCAGTTTGACAACACGGCTCTCGTGCAAGGTAAGGTCGATGTTTGGCTCGATCACCACTGAGGGTAAGGCACCCATGGCGGGGTCCATCCACCGGTCCTCGGAAGGCGCACCTGGCTCCGAATTGAGGGACGGAGCGGCTGCCTGTGCGATCTCTTGAACACTATCCGATGGTAGCGCTAAACCGCACTCATCATGACCGCGTGGCGCACAAGGCATAGGCTCGAATCCATCGAAGATCAAGTCTCCGCGGATATCGGCCATGTAGTTTAAGCTTCCAAACTTGACCTGGGGGCCAGGGGCGTAACTTTCAATCTGCTCTAGATGGCCAAGCGAATTGGCCCGCAGTGCAAAGCCGGCGAATACGGAGATCTGTCCGGGGAGAAAAGTCTCACCCTGGACTGCATCGCCATCGATGATAGTA
Organism: Triticum urartu; assembly: GCF_003073215.2. Lineage (NCBI taxonomy): Eukaryota > Viridiplantae > Streptophyta > Magnoliopsida > Poales > Poaceae > Triticum > Triticum urartu. Next base: position 52,206,214 of record NC_053028.1, on the reverse strand, counting down.
GGAGCCATCAAGCCTAACGGCGACGGCACAGAGGAACTCTCAATGAAAGCACCAATGTCGGTGTCAAAACCGGCGGATCTCGGGTAGGGGGTCCCGAACTGTGCGTCTAGGCCGGATGGTAATAGGAGGCAGGGGACACAATGTTTTACCCAGGTTCGGGCCCTTTTGATGGAGGTAAAACCCTACGTCCTGCTTGATTAATATTGACTAGTCGTCAACCCGTGCATGCGCACGGTCTAGTGATTTTGAAAACATGAATTTTGAAATAATCGAAGATCTTTCTCTGTTAATATAGCAGGAGTTCAAAATATATTAGAACTTGGAACGCAACTTTTGAATATCTCCCAACTAATAATTATGCACCATGGAAATATGATTAACACTATGAGACAATTAAATTGGAGAGTGGAAATAAGCTATGGAGTTTTCAAGAAACATTTAGAATAAAATAACGTGAATGAAATGTCTCTAAGCATAGCCCCATCAAAATCCTTTTGCAATCAAAATGTGGTTCCTTAAGTTTTGATTTTAAGTTAGCATGCATGATTGATCAATCTCACTCACTGCATGCTCTGGACATCAAAAATAGCTTGCTACACCTGCAAGAAATATCCTTGAAATATTAATGCACTTAAAAGCCTTTTTAGCACATAAGTAGAAAATTACAGAAATTCACAACAGAAAAACTAATGCGAGAATCATATGTTGCCATAACCTGATATCTTTTCTTGCATGCGAAGTTCTGATATGAGGAGATCGTATCAATGTGGTAGATTTGGCATTATTGCAATACATATACAAACTTTGAAAAAAAAGTACCTTATGAGATACTGATGTGCAACAACAATGAAGATCGTGCTCTCGAGCAATCTATCTATCTTGAACATTGGATGCATGTAATTATCAATGTCTTCAAATCCTGAGTAGCGATTTATAATTAAGCTTCCGTAATATTATTTTTCATGTAAGTTATGATCAACAATTATCTTGCAAAATGTTAACTAAGCACTCTTCAATACCAGGGGATAATATAGAAGCATATAAAGAAGGCAGTATAGCTGGACATCCATATTCAGAATGCTGCGAATCATCCATCGTGCATAACAAAGGTCAAATTTTAGGAGTGCACTGTTTGGTTGAAACATCTATATAAAGCAATTTTTGTAGTATGAACCAAAACAACACAACAAAAAGCAAAATAAACATTACATACCTGCTACTTTGTCTACTCTTCGATTGATGAGGTGACCTATTTTTCAATCTATAAGCTTGTGCTAATGAAGTTCAAGTTATCCATGATACATTTAGAGGAACCAATAGAATAGAATAAATGGAGTACGTGAACCAATAGGCAAAATGTATAGCCAAAACACAGAATACAATGATTCTTATATTAGACGGAAAAAAGATTACTCGTAGCTTATAAAAGGAGCTTATAGTGAATACACTAATATTTTGTATAAAAGTTCTGTCTATTTAAGTGTATATAGAAACTTCTCAGAAGAAAAATCCAGGCTCTTGAAAAGAAATGTTTTTTTGGGGCATTCATTGGGACAACACTTTCCGAAACAAAAGAACAGGCATAAATATTTAATACTCGCTCTGTAAAGAAATATAAGAGCATTTAGATCACTATTTTAGTAATCTAAACACACTTATATTTGTTTACCGAGGAATCGTGAGCAATAGTAGGTCAAACGTGTTACCTTCTCTGATACTTTAACCAATATGATGCGGCCTAGAGCAGACAATAGCAACTTTTGAAGGTCTATGAGATCATATAACCACCTATGTATGCTTAGTTAATCTAGTTTGCAACTAACATATGATTACCTCAAAATAACCCTGACCCGAGACCATACGGATGGTTTCTCACACACCTTTGGACCTAGAAGTTTTTAGCCCGGCGTAGAAACTGTAAACAATCTACAACATAAGAAGGCTGAAACTTGATCTGAACAACATCAAGGTAAGCACTGTGAATCAGGAACTAAACTTCAAAACCTTTCACTACAATGGTTTTTTACTTGAGAAACGATGCACCAACCGCTGATTTGGTCTGTAGGGACAAAAGCAACAGTAACAGTTAGCACTTGCTGCATAATATGGGGAGAAATAGGACGACATGAAGATGACAAAACTTGACATTTTCTGTTTTCCAGACAGAGCTACTTTTTAACACTATCGAGGAGATGAACAGAGTGCCGTTCAGCTTTACATGAGGTTAACTTGAGCATCCTTTTTCGATCTCCCGTATTGCTTAAAATAGATGCTGCTAAGGTGCCATGTTGACCTTGTGTATGCCATATACATTCCATGTCTGCAATAAGAATTATATAAAACAAAGTGCAGACAACAACTATAAAGAAAAAATTCACCAGACAGAGTATGGTTTGTGCTTTTAATGATGCGCGTGTCCTATTGGATAATTGGGTAAGCATAAACTGAAAGTACAGATCCAACTACAACTGTAGTTTTTCCTATAAGAAAGAAGCAGAGAGATGTAGACTGAAGAAACGCTACAAAACGACTAATTCAGTTTCCAACAAAATAAGTAGAGGTTCTTGAGTTCACTCTGCAGAAGCCAGAAGTACGGCCACATCTTTCTTGAACTCAATCCCCTAACTGTATTGTATGGCACCCACAAAACTTAACCATCGTATTAATACGTATCTAGATAGGTCTGAAACAAAACACTTATCATCTAAATCCTCAAAACGAAACTCTAAGGTTTTACTTGTTCTTTGGGACCATGTCTCAGAACATCATAATAATCACTAAAAATACAAACCTATTGCATCCTTCCTAGCTCCTTAATTACCTCTACGGCAATCAGTCTACCACAGTCGTTTGGCTCTGCAGCTTTCCCAACAATGGCATCTATTCGATCTGATTCAGGTAGCATGGGTGGATGCATGAGATAATTGCTGCTACTCATCTGGCTTAGGCCCGTGGATTGCTGACTGCCACTACTATCTTGCTGCTACTCAACACCAGGTGACGTCGTCGTCAGCCAGACTTAGCATGACATGTCTAGTGAACTACTTGCGTGATCAACCCCCCTCTTCTGCTACTCCTCAAATTCTTCTGTAAAAGTTACAGAGGCACTTACTTTCCTCCAAGAGAGGATCCTCATGTAGATTTAATTGGTACAATCTCCCAGGAGGATCTGTTGTTGTTCATGATATTAGTAGGAGGAAGAAATCAAGAGAACGCCTAGAGGAATCCATTGTTGTTCTTCCTTTAAGGGCCACAGCGCCATAAGACTGCCATACTTCCTCCAATCTGCGGCCTACGGCCTCAGTAGCTATGGTGGTTGTTCAATCCAACTCAAACTCTTATTGATGCACCCCCTTCTCCACGGTATCGTCCATCGTGGGTTGCAATTTGACCTGGCATGGAAGCTGAGGAGATTGAAAGGATCTCCATCTCCGCTAGACCAATGAAGATGGATTGCAGCCAATCCTTCTCGGGGCAGAGTTTAGAACCAATGGAATTGGGGAGAGGTTTGGCTGGCTGGATCGTTTATCTAGATTCATTGTTGCATGAAGGCTGGTTTTCATCTCTACAACCGTGGAAGCCTTGTGGGCCTTATGATTAAAGGCTGGTTTTCATCTCTACACTAGTGGCAGGATTGTGGGACCTGCAATTAATCTTGTTAGTCAAGGATTATATGAGTTAATCCACACCATAAAAATTTGGTCCCAATGGTTGAACGGTTAGTTTTTTGGGAGTCTGTAATTAGTATAGGTATAGATAATTTACAGCCCATTTGCTAATTATTAAGGTCTTTTTGGATCCCACATTCTTTTTGTTAGCATTACAACCCATATTGTTGCCATGGTTAAAAAATTATACGAAATTTTGCATATTTCGGTGCAGTCTGAACTGTTTTTAATCCCGAAATTTCGACTCACATTCAAACTGATTTTAAAAATAAATGTATATCAATATAAAATCCAACAAATTCTCCACGCATAAAAAATAATGTAATTTAAAATCTCTAAATGAAAAAAGATATTTGAAACTAATTGCTGGTTTGATGTGTTTTAAAAATGTACAGCCCATTTCTCATTACTGATAGGCCATTTTCTCGGCCAGCCGAATGAAGCTCTCCTCGTCTTGAAAGATTTGCAGCCCAACAGGCCTGACAAAGTGACTTACTTGGCAAATCACAAAAAAACTGGGTTGTGGCCATGGACCCAGTTGTCAGTCCATTTGTTTTTTTAGTCCATTTGGTGGGCTGGGTGAAACAATGATGTAGCATCTATGCAGCCCATTTAAATCCCATTTGCATTTTTCTCCAAATCCGCGGACCTGCTGGGCTGGGTGAAAATATCATGTTGGGCTAGACGGAGAAATGTTATAAAAACATAAACACATGATTGCACGTCAGTAAAATCTTTGCAAGCTTATGTACGCAATCACTAGGAGTTAACTTGCCAAGTTATATATAAACAATTTTTATTATTATTTTGTAAGAACTTTCAGCTTACGAAATAAAATATCATTTTAATTTGATGAGTTAATAGTACGTGGGGTATTATTATTTTTTATGCTAGACGTGGGACAGTTGAGTTGGTTCTAGGGGAAAGTACTGGGAGAAAACTCAATTTACATCGAGAAAGAAAGTGGGAGAAAATTTAGAGACCTGCTGGGTCCACCTGAGGAGGGGAATATGTTGGGAGAAGGAGATTCAATGCACGGCTGCCGAGTGAACTAGTTTTTTTACGGACAAGTGAACTAGTTTACATACATAAGCAAATAGCCACTAAAAAAAGCAATCAGGTTAATGGGTTCTTAAAAGAAATATTTCGGACAAAACAGATAATTACGACACATAGGCTAATGCATGAAACACTCAGATGATAAAGGTTCTTATAAACAGATAAAGTACAACATCTAGACCTTCCTGGCACGCTTGATCATGACGTTGCGGCTATCCGTGTACTCGTCGGTTACGGGAAGCAGAAACGCCCTCATGTCCAAGATCTGCATGTACATGTCGTACCATGTGTATGCGTCCTTGGCCGCGTAGGTTATGTAGGCTAGATTCAGAGGTACCTCCCACGTGTTCGGGTCGTCTTCTTTCGTGTTGGCGTATCAGAGGTTGATGATGGTCTCAGCGAGGTCAACCACGGAGTCCTTCTCATGCCCGTTGCTGATGATCTTGTATTGCTTCTGGATGTCGACAAGCTTTTTGCACCAGATGGCCGAATCGTCGCGTTCTTCCTTCTCTCCACTGTAGCGAAGGTGCAGTCGGCGCTGCCGATGAAACGGGCGAATGCTCCAGAACCTAGTGCAGCCATAGGACTGAGGCAAGGCAGAGCTTCACCGAGTCTGTATCGTTGGTGTACATCACATTCAACTTGGTGCAGCCATAGGACTAAACGGCGAACTCAAAGGGGAACTCCTTGCTGAAGTCCATATCCAGCAGGCTCACCCCTTGGATCGCCATTGGAGTCTCTTCGAGTGAATGAGTGTGTAGGTGGCGGCAGCAGTTCGTTTTTCAGCTCTTGGGGAACTGGATTCAACAGTAAGCTGAGTGTGTACAGGCGACAACAGTTACAACCCCTCCCTCGTCCGTTGCACGCCCGGCAGAAGATGCACCCTCAGCCACACGTCAGTTCACGAGCGGGTCTGTATTGGTACTATAATAACAGGAGTTAGTGGTCGCTTTACTTAAATTTAATTAGCTTTAATAGAAATTTGTACTTAAAACAAGCAATGCATTCACTCGTTCTATCAGTGCCACAGGATCAACATGCACAACAATTAGAATTATTATTCTCGGGACGCACACGATCAGCACATTTGTCACACTTTCACAAAGATAATACTACCAAGTTTGAACTATTTGTTATGGTTGTTGTCCTCTGCATCATCATGTCATGTTTCCCAGCTTGCAAGATTCAAAACCAACAAATAAGATCCAAATAATAAGTACAACAAAGATGGCTACACATCTCCTTGATTCCCAGCTTGCAAGATTCAGAACCAACAAATAAGATCCAAATAATAAGTACAACAAAGATGCCTACACATCTCATTAATTCCCATCTTGCAAGATTCAGAACCAACAAATAAGATTCAAATAATAAGTACAACAAAGATGCCTACACATCTCACTGATTCCTAGCTTGCAAGATTCAGAACCAACCCATTAGAGCCTTTTGATAAAGTGAATATCGGGATTAAATCCATCTTGGCTAGCCATGTCATACAATCGAAGAACTTGGCAAATGCTCTTGACCGTCACAACATCTGTAGTTGAGTATTCCTGTTTGCACAACATGTTTGTGCAGCACAAACAAGGAAACAGGAGAGCATGATTTCGCTTTAATAGCGGCCTCCTTGAACTCAACCTCCAGCTCTACTTGGATGAGGTCTGCCTGGAGTTCCATGATTCAATTCATGCACCTTTTTCTGTAGTTCACCTGAAATGAAGCAAAGATTGCATCATTCAGCTAGCAAGAAGTACTTGCTCTTGTGAGCTGGCAGGTTCTTCTTTAGTAGTTGCACTAAAATTGAGGAACATTAAGGTTGGCTATCCAGCTCATGTAAGGTGCAACTATAATTTTCTTATCCTTTTGTGCAGTTCCACTAAAGTAAAGTGCCATTGTGGTGACAGTGACGGCTCCATCTTGCAATGGCTAATAAAATGTTGCACGAGATTACCAACAGAACTTGGCATAGATTTTGGAAACTCCAATCACCATTTTGTACAGTTCCACCAAAATTGAGAGATGTTGCCCACGTGACATTTTAGTTGAACCGCACAAGACACTCATTCCAAAAAAAGTGTTTTGTGCAGTTCACCAAATGGTCACAATAGCAACAAGGTGAAATGGATATCCCTATCTGCACAAAAAGATAGAAAGTCACTAGTAGAAAAAGGGTCAAACGTGAAGCACATTAGTGCCGGTTTGAATTAGAGCCGGCACTAATGTGTACATTAGTGTTGGTTCGTGGCGGCGATCAATAGTACCGGTTCGTGGCGAACCTTTAGTACCGGTTCATGCCACGAACCGGTACTAAAGAGGCTGCATCAGCCTGCGGTCAGGCTATGACCCCACCATCACCATTTAGTGCCGGTTCTTACCACGAACCGGTACTAATGAGGTTATGGCAAGCTGTTTTTAGTCCCACCTCGCCAAGAGAGAGGCAGTATGAGCGGTTTATAAGCCGTGGGTGCACAGACAATGACGAAGAGTTGCAATGCTCACCTACATGTTGATTAGCTTCAAGCCTTGCGGAATAGCATAGATTGCACTGAGCTATGTGCAGTGCAGTCTACACTATTCCGAATGGCTTGAAGCAAATTAACCAGCATTGCACCTCTTTTTTATTTTTAATAACTTATTTAAACTCCGGACTTCTTTTGTGTTCAGTATGCAGCATTTAAAGCGGCGTCATCAATTTCCAACATGTTCTGACATCATTTGTTGTTTTTCGGTCATTTACCTAATTGTTTAGAGAGCTAAATGACCGTGAAATTGAAAATCACTACAAAATGAATCCTGAAAATGTTGAAACTTGGCATGGTATCATCATATCACCCGCATAGCATGCGCGAAAGAGTAGAGAGGGTCACGGCAAAAACTGGACGCACTTCGTGTACAAACTGGACAAACTCTTTCCGAGTATCAGGGTTTCGGAGTCCGGAGTGGGTACTAATGTGCATCCCACCAATCAGGAAGAATCACACGGATCGTGTGTTTCTTTCTAGCTCTTGCGAGTCGTTGAATCAAGGGTGTGTTTCTTCCTAGCTCATGTGAGTCGTTGGATCAAAACTACCACAATCACTTTGTGAGCCAGACGACCCTATATATAGCTAGCCCACCTCTCGCCTTCCCTGCATAAGTCTTTCAGTTCATCAACTACATACATCTACCAGTTCATCGACTGCATACATCTACCAGTTCATCGACTGAATACAAATCATTCGGATTCGCCATCATACGTCCAACCGTGCATTTGATATGCATATATATGCATCACGAGCCACGGTTGGGCTGTATGATGGCGATACCGATTGGTTTGTTCTAGATCCGACATAAAAGGTTTGATACAACTTATTTTTTGTGACATAAGAGCTATCTCTCCTCCTACCTATTTTAGTTACACAACTACCTATTTGTGCCAAATTTTCACTCTTGCTGTTGCTCTTGCATCATAAGCATCCATGTTAACTGGACTTACAAGTAATGCAATTTAACCAAACTATCTTGTGATCTTCGCACTATATAAGATGCAATAATAAGATTTCTATCAATGAATTTAGAATCAATATGCGGTCTTTTAGAATAGAAAAGGTAATAGTTGTGTTGCAATTAAGCATGCATCATTTCTACGTCCACATTCAGCTCCAATCAAATATATTTTCTCACGATCAAGGATATGAATTCAGAATCTCCCCACTTTCTGAGGTAATGTGTCTTTCAAGGCGAAAGGTCCAAATGTTTGACAAAACATATTGAATTACAAAGTTGTCAAAGCTCGGGGTTCTAATTAGAATGAGCAACAAGAGGAAGTAGCAAGCATGTAAATCTGCCTACTCTATATTGCATTTGTTTTGTTCAGATTGCACAAATCCATGCATTTTGTATATATTTTTGATTAGTTTCAGCCCTGCAAACATTTTCTCTTACTTGCGTATAATTGTCGACGAAACAGAGCTACCCTATGGATAGTTTTTAAAATAAAGATGCCCACCTATCCACCAGTCTGTCACATTATTTACTACTATTGTTGTGTCATTACATTGATTGGTACAAAAAAATTGGGCTTTCCAGAAAAATTCTACCTACATTGCTCCATTCTTGCGCATGATGAAGAAGGGGAAATAAGAGTTGTCTTTTTGTTACGAAGGATTGGGAGCTGGTAAAGATGCTTCCAATATGGGATCAAAGACATCCAATGAAAAAGGCAATGTTCTCTCGTCCTTCCATATATCTAAGCTCATTTTTAAGTTCAAAACAGCAAATAAAAAAATAATCAAATTCAAAACCTATAACTCTATCTTAGGCTGTCTTTGCATTCTAATATTCAACAAGTGTATACATTATCTTAAATTCACCTACAACCAATATTGTGTAAAATAATGTATCAAAAAAGTGTATATGCATGGCTATATAATATCATGAATTTCATAGGTAAACGACTGAAAAATGACTAGCCCGTGCAGATGCACGGGTTGACGACTAGTACTAATTAATTGTAAATACATAACAAACTTTTGCAAATACAACACTAAAATACGCAAGTTTTGCACATACTAATGGCTATACATTGGATCAAATGTCAAAATTCATCAACTTTTTTCTATACATTGTATTCATTTAATTATACTAATTTCTATACATATTGGATCAAAATGTAAAAATTCCTCAAATGCCAAAATTTCTTAACTTTTTTCTATACATTTAATTATCTAGTGAAAAGAAATGTCAAAATTCTTCTGAAAAATGTCAAAATTACTATACATATATACTAAAACATAGAAAAATACATATAAATCATCTAACTTAAGAAAATGTGTGTGTGTGGGCTCGGGGAGGGGCGGCCATGGTGGCACAGGGGGTGAGGGAGAGGGGGGAGCTCACAGCGGGGCGACGTCGAGGCGTGGCGAGTCGGAGGCGGTGACGGCGTCGGTGGCGCGGCACAGAACTCGGGGCCGAAGGAGCTGGCGCGGGCGGCGTCGGGCCGGGCTCGGGGACGAGCGGGCGCGGGCGGCGTCGGGGATCACTAGTAGAAAACAGGGCTTTGGTCGAGGCCGGGTCAGCCCATTAGTCCCGGTTCAGTCCAGAACCGGGACCAATGTGGGCATTGGTCCCGGTTCGTGAGCCCAGGGGGCCGGCCGGGCCACGTGGGCCATTGGTCCCGGTTCATCTGGATCTTTTAGTCCCGGTTGGTGGGATGAACCGGGACCAATGGGCCTCGCTCCTGGCCCACCACCATTGGTCCCGGTTGGTGGCTTGAACCGGGACCAAAGGCTCCCCTTTAGTCCCGGTTCATGCCACCAACCGGGACCAATGAGGTGCCTATATATACCCCCTCGCGTAAGAGCAGAGCACACTGCTCTGTTTTTTTCTGGCCGAGGGGGAGAGGGCTTGGTGGTGCTCTAGCTCACCTCCTATGCACACAAGGTGTTCGATGGAATGCCCGAGCCACACTACTTAAGCTTTCTCCTCTCCAAGCTCGACCTCCAAGCTCCATTTTCATCAATATTTGTCTAGATTTAGCGGTCCGTCACGCTCCGTCCCCATCTTCACCGTCGTCGATCACCCGCGCCGAGCTCATCACCGGCACCACCGTGGTGAGCCTCTTGTTCTTATCTTCTTTCTGAAAAGAAAAATATTCTTACTTGTATGTTTACATAGATACTTGTATTATTTTCTTATTTTTATTATTGCATCTTATATAGTGCGATGGTTTTGGTATCCGCCCCCGTCGGCCCTCGTCATGTCTATGATTCAGATGTGGTATATATATTATCTTTATAACTATTGGTTCATTTATTGTTTATGAAAATTATGCCGACCAACGTGACATAGATTTTATTTATGTAGGATGTATGTGAATCGGAAATGCCAACCGACCCTATTGTCGAGAGGTTAAATTTAGTTGAAGAAGAAAACAATTTGTTGAAGGAAAAAATAAAAAAAATTGAGGAGGAGGAGATGATATTGGAGTTGCATGTTGCGGATATCGTCGATGATCACAAGATCAATATGGATGCAATGCGCTTGAAGATTAGAAAGATTAAAAAATATGCCATTCATACCGAGGCTTGGTATTATTATGCCGTTGGATCAATTGTTACCTTGGTTGCGATTATGATCGCATTTGTTTTCGCATTGAAATGTTTTACATAGTTTCAATGTATGGTTTAATTAATTAGATGCTCTGGAGAGCTATATGTTGTTAGATGAGAACTATGTATGCACTTTGGTTTTAATGTGATGATGAACTTCTATTAATTTGGACACTTAATTATATATAATGCACGCAGATGAACCGGCAATGGATGTACGGTGACAGACACACCTCCGAGTACATTAAGGGCGTGCATGAGTTTCTCGATGCGGCTGAGGCAAACAAGCAGAATGGTTTTATGTGTTGTCCATGCACTGAATGTGGGAATACGAGGTCTTACTCTAACCGAAAAATCCTTCACTCCCACCTGCTTTACAAGGGTTTCATGCCACACTATAATGTTTGGACGAGGCACGGAGAAATAGGGGTTATGATGGAAGACGGCGAAGAAGAAGAGTACGATGACAACTATGTGCCCCCTGAATACGGTGATGCTGCAACGGGGGAAGCTGGTGAAGATCAAGAGGAACCAGACGATGTGCCCAATGATGCTGCAACGGGTGAAGCTGCTGAAGATCAAGAGGAACCAGACGATGTGCCCGATGATGATGATCTCCGCCGGGTCATTGTCGATGCAATGACGCAATGCGAAAGTCAAAAGGAGAAGCTGAAGTTCGATCGCATGTTAGAGGATCACAAAAAAGGGTTGTACCCCAATTGCGAAGATGGCAACACAAAGCTCGGTACCGTACTGGAATTGCTGTAGTGGAAGGCAGAGAATGCTGTGGCTGACAAAGGATTTGAGAAGCTACTGAAAATATTGAAGAAGAAGCTTCCAAAGGATAACGAATTGCCCGACAGTACATACGCAGCAAAGAAGGTCGTATGCCCTCTAGGATTGGAGGTGGAGAAGATACATGCATGCCCTAATGACTGCATCCTCTACCGCGGTGCATACAAGGATCTGAACGCATGCCCGGTATGCGGTGCATTGCGGTATAAGATCAGACGAGATGACCCTGGTGATATTGCCGGCGAGACCCCCCCCCCCAAGAAGAGGGTTCCTGCGAAGGTGATGTGGTATGCTCCTATAATACCACGGTAGAAACGTCTGTTCAGAAACGAAGAGCATGCCAAGTTGATGCGATGGCACAGTGAGAACCGGAAGAAAGATGGGAAGTTGAGAGCACCCGCTGACGGGTCGCAGTGGAGAAAAATCAAGAGAAAGTACTGGGATGAGTTTGCAAAGGACCTAAGGAATGTATGGTTTGCTTTAAGCGCGGATGGCATTAATCCTTTCGGGGAGCAGAGCAGCAATCACAGCACCTGGCCCGTGACTCTATGTATGTATAACCGTTCGTCCTAGCCAATGATGTGGCACAGGTTATCTATGTGAAGGACATGTCTACCAAACCGAGAAAAAGAAAAGATAAGGACGCGAATACATCATACGATGAGCCAAAGCGCCACATAGTTCTTTTAGGAAAAAGGGACATTCTGGGAGTGGACGGCAAGACAGACATGTCTGAAGATTATGAAAAGTTTTATGAAATTCCTCCCTTCAATGTCAAGGCTGACCCAAGCATCCTGATAAACGATGAAGATTATTCATGGTTACGGCGCAATAAGCAAATGACACAAGCGAAGAAAAAGTGAAGACTTTCTCCCGCAACTATTATGATGATACCATGCCAACTTTGTAACACACGAGTATGCTATGCCAACTTTTTCAGAGTTCATTTGAAAACTATGAATTTAGGTCGAATTTCTCTATAGGTGCATCTATGTTCATTTTTTTAATAAAGTTAATCACAAACTTTTGATTCACACAAATTTCAAAGAATTCAAATTTTAACTATTCAAATTTGAAAACTAATGGCACTAACAGAAAATTTATAATTTTTCTAAAACTAATGGCACTAACAGAAAGTTTATAATTTTGCTCACCTAAAAGCAAAAAAGAAATAAAAAAAGCAAAAAACAAAAGAAAATAAATGATGTAGAAAACAAAACAAAAAATCTGGAAAACAAAAAAATAGCAACAATAAGTATTTTTTTGTAAATAGAAACAAAATAAAATAAAGAAAGAAACAAAGAAAACTAAAAAAGTGCTTTCAAATTTGAAAACTAATGGCACTAACAGAAAGTTTATATTTTTTCTAAAACTAAAAGAAAAAAGAATTAAAAAAATAAAGCAAAAAACAAAAGAAAATAAATAATGCAGAAAACAAAACAGAAAAACTGGAAAAAAAAATAGCAACAATAAGTATTTTGTTGTAAGTGGAAACAAAATAAAATAAATAAAGCAACAAAGAAAACAAAAAAACTAAAAAAGTGTTTTCAAATTTAAAAACTAATGGCACTAACAGAAAGTTTGTAATTTTTCTAAAACTAAAAGCAAAAAGAATAAAAAAGTAAAGCAAAAAACAAAATAAAATAAATAATGCAGAAAACAAGACAAAAAAACTGGAAAAAATAGCAACAATAAGTATTTTGTTGTAAGTAGAAACAAAATAAAATAAATAAAGCAACAAAGAAAACAAAAAAACTAAAAAAGTGTTTTCAAATTTGAAAACTAATGGCACTAACAGAAAGTTCATAATTTTTCTAAGACTAAAAGCAAAAAAGAATTAAAATATAAAGCAAAAAACAAAAGAAAATAAATAATGCAGAAAACAAAACAAAAAAACTAGAAAAAAATAGCAACAATGAGTATTTTGTTGTAAGTAGAAACAAAATAAAATAAATAAAACAACAAAGAAAAAAAGTGCCACCTACTGGGCTCCCATGGCCTGAATACGACTAGAAACCCTACCATGGGCCAGGATTCAGGCCCGCGGGAGGCCCAGTAGGCCCACAGGCACACAGCGCAGGGTTAGTCCCGAAAGCCTGCATTTGAGAGGAGCTCGAGAGGGAAGGCGTAGTAGCGCTTATAAACCACTCTCGAGCTCTCTCAGCTAGCTAGGTGGGACTAAAGTTTTGGCGCGGGGCAGCACAAGGCCTTTGGTCCCGGTTGGTGCCAGCAACCGGGACTAAAGGGGGGCATTGTTCACGGTTTGTGCCATGAACCGTGACCAATGCCTTTGGTATATAACCAGGACTTGTGAAATTTTCAGATTTCCCTCGCCAGTTGCCCCCGACGACGTCGACCTCCTTGACGCCGCCAGGCTGCCTCGACGCCGCACGCCGCCCCCGCCGTCGCCGTCGCCCGCGCCCGTCATCGCCGTCGCCCGCACCCTCGCCGACCGTCGCCCGCGCCCGTCGTCGCCGTCGCCCGCGCCCTCGCCCGCGCCCTCGTCGCCCGCGCCCGTCGTCGTCGTCGCCCGCGCCCGTCGTCGCCATCGCCCGCGCCCTCGCCGGCCGTCCCCTGCCCCGACGCGTCGCCGCCTCTGTGAGCACCGCGCATCTGCCGCCCCCGCCGCCGCCGTGCATTTTTTTAATTATACATGTATTTACATGTTTTTAGATTTTTCATATATATATATGTATGTATCTTTTAGATATATGTTTTTGTATGTATGTTCATATATGTTCTTTTTATGTATGTTCATATAGGTATATATGTATGTATTTTTTCAATTGTAATGATGTTTTAAAAATACATATATGCAAAAGTTAGATTTTTTATTAGAAAAGTTTTATCTATATATGTTCTCTGATTTAGTACATTTTAAGTTAGTTTCATTTTAAAAGAAGTTTTATATATTTAGGAAGAAGGAATAGAAGGAAGAAGCAGGAAGAAAATGTTTTATATATGAGGGTCCAGAAGGGGTCGACGGTCGAGAGGGGGTCGAGAGGGGGTCGTCGAACATGAGAGGAAGAAAAGGATAAAAAAGAAGAGAAAGAAGAAAAAAAAGAGGAGAAGAAAGAATAGAGGAGATCTTCTCCTCTTTTTTTTCTTCTTCTTCCTCTTTTTTTTATCAGGAACGAGGGTCGTCGATGGTCGTCGAACATGAGAGGAAGAAGAGGATAAAAAAAGAAGAGGAAAAAGAAAAAAAGACGAGAAGAAAGAATATAGGAGTTCTTCTCCTCTATTCTTTCTTCTCCTCTTTTTTTCTTCTTCTTCCTCTTTTTTTCTATCGGGAACGAGGGTCGTCGAGGGTCGCCGAGGGGTCGAGGGTCGAGAGGGGGTCGACGGTCGCCGAGGGGTCGAGGGTCGAGAGGGGGTCTAGGGTCGCCGAGGGGTCGAGGGTCGTCGAACATGAGAGGAAGAAGAGGATAAAAAAAGAAGAGGAAGAAGAAAAAAAAGAGGAGAAGAAAGAATAGAGGAGTTCTTCTCCTCTTTTTTTCTTCTTCTTCCTCTTTTTTTATCGGGCACCACAATGATTGAGCTCCGAACACCACAAAAGTTGGGGTTAACTCCCCAACGACACCATGAAACTTCACCACAATGGAATATGGCTCCGAGGTGATCTCAACCGTCTAGGGCGCACAAGCACCCAAGAGGAACAAGCTCAAGGGTACCAAACACCCAAGAGTAATAAGCTTCTCAACTTGTAACTTCCACGTATCACCGTGGAGAACTCAAACTGATGCACCAAATGCAATGGCAAGGGCACACGGAGTGCCCAAGTCCTTCTCTCCCAAATCCCACCGAAGCAACAAATGCTAGGGAGGAAAATGAGAGGAAGAACGAAGAAGAGAACACGAAGAACTCCAAGATCTAGATCCAAGGGGTTCCCCTCACATATAGGAGAAAGTGATTGGTGGAAACGTGGATCTAGATCTCCTCTCTCTTTTCCCTCAAGAACTAGCAAGAATCATTGGAAGGATTGAGAGTTAGCAAGCTCGAAGAAGGTCAACAATGGGGGAAGAACATGAGCTAAAGAGATAAGGTTCATTGGGGACGAAGACCCCCTTTTATAGGTGGGGAAAAATCTAACCGTTATGCTCACAGCCCGCACAGAGCGGTACTACCGCTCCAAGGATCGGTACTACCGCTAGGGCGGAAGTACCCCTTTGAAAAACAACAGCGAGGAGGCAAAAGGCCAGAAGAACCACCGGAGCGGTACTACCGCTCGTCCTCACGGTACTACTGCTCGACCTCACGGTACTACCGCAAATGGTAGCGGTACTACTGCTTGCGAGCGGTACTAAAAAAATACATCCGGGCCTACCACCGCAAGACTTGGGACGAGTTTTTGGTCCGGAGCGGTACTACCGCTGTAGGAGCCGCGGTAGTACTGCTCTGGAGTGGTAGTAAAAAATTACATCCGCTCCAATTCGCGGTAGTACCGCTGCAGCCTTTTCAGAACACCAAAACTGCCACAACTTTTACAAACGGACTCCGAATTCGATGAAACCAAGTTTGTTGGAAAGCTAGCGACAAGGGCTAACACAATCTTCAAAGAAATATCAATAAGAAGCAAATGAGAAAAGGCCCATAAGAAAATGGTGAGAACCCTTCCTCGGAAAAGACCGGTAAAACCTCCAACACCGAAAACATCATAGAAGATGCATGCGAACTCCGTTTTCGATGAACTCAAGCTTGTCATCAAGATGACCATAAGCTCTAATGCTCACAAAGAGAACCAAACAAGAACCAAGAAAGATGATGCAAGGATGCAATGGTTTGAGCTCTCTACTAACGATACGATCAAGCTACCAACTTGAGAGCCCCCCTTGATAGTATGGCAAACGATCCTATAACCCGGTCTCCAAACTACCACCATGAGACCGGTAAAATAGAAAACCTATCAAGGGCAAACCTTTGCCTTGCACATGGTCCACTTGAGCTAGATGATGACGATCTTGACTCCCTCAAGTTGGACCACCTTTCTTGATTGTGTTGGCTCGATGAAGACTAGATGATTGCTCCCCCATAGTCCACTATGGGTGAGCCACTCTTCGGCACATCTTCACAAGTCCATTGTCACCACAATGGAAGGCAAGCTTCAAGCACTTGATCTCTTCGCGATGATCCACTTGAACTTGCACACGGCAATCTTGATGACGATCACCATTGATGTCATCCTCTCCATGGGTTGAGTGATATCTTCCCCTTGACACAAGCCCATGAACACGTACCTAACCCCATGTAGAACTCTCACATAGACCATCGGTTAGTACACAAAGCACAATGGACAATGCTTACCAAACCATGGGATTGTTGGGGAATGTGGTAATTTCAAAAAAATTCCTACGCACACGCAAGATCATGGTGATGCATAGCAACGAGGGGAGAGTATGATCTACGTACCCTTGTAGATCGCAACGGAAGCGTTGACACAACGTAGAGGAAGTAGTCGTACGTCTTCTTCCCGATTCGACCGATCCAAGCACCGTTACTCTGGCACCTGCGAGTTCTTAGCACACGTACAGCTCGATGAAGATCCCCGGGCTCCGATCTAGCAAAGCGTCGGGGAAGAGTTCCGTCAGCACGACGGCATGGTGACGATCTTGATGTTCTACCGACGCAGGGCTTCGCCTAAGCACTACAACGATATGATCGAGCTGGAATATGGTGGCAGGGGGCATCGCACACGGCTAAGGAACGATCTCAATGATCAACTTGTGTGTCTAGAGGTGCCCCCTGCCTCCGTATATAAAGGAGCCAAGGGGGAGGGGTGCGGCCAGCCCTATGGAGGCGCAGGAGGAGTCCTACTCCTACCGGGAGTAGGACTCCCCCCCCCAATCCTATTCCAAATAGGACTCCCAAGGGGGAAAGAGAGAGAGAGGTGGCCGGCCACCTCTCCTAGTCCTAATAGGACTAGGGGAGGGGGGAGGCGCGCAGCCCACTATGGGCAGCCCCTTTCACCTTTCCACTAAAGCCCAATAAGGCCCATATGACTCCCGGGGGGTTCCGGTAACCTCCCGGTAATCCGGTAAAATCCTGATTTCACCCGGAACACTTCCGATGTCCAAACATAGGCTTCCAATATATCAATCTTTATGTCTCGACCATTTCGAGACTCCTCGTCATGTCTGTGATCACATCCGGGACTCCGAACAACCTTCGGTTCATCAAAATGCATAAACTCATAATAACTGTCATCGTAACGTTAAGCGTGCGGACCCTATGGTTCGAGAACAATGTAGACATGACTGAGACACATCTCTGGTCAATAACCAATAGCGGGACCTGGATGCCCATATTGGTTCCTACATATTCTACGAAGATCTTTTATCGGTCAGACCGCATAACAACATACGTTGTTCCCTTTGTCATCGGTATGTTACTTGCCCGAGATTCGGTCGTCGGTATCCAATACCTAGTTCAATCTCGTTACCGGCAAGTCTCTTTACTCGTTCCGTAATACATCATCCCGCAACTAACTCATTAGTTGCAATGCTTGCAAGGCTTATGGGATGTGCATCACCGAGAGGGCCCAGAGATACCTCTCCGACAATCGGAGTGACAAATCCTAATCTCGAAATACGCCAACCCAACATCTACCTTTGGAGACACCTGTAGTACTCCTTTATTATCACCCAGTTACGTTGTGACGTTTGGTAGCACCCAAAGTGTTCCTCCGGCAAACGGGAGTTGCATAATCTCATAGTCATAGGAACATGTATAAGTCATGAAGAAAGCAAATAGCAACATACTAAACGATCGGGTGCTAAGCTAATGGAATGGGTCATGTCAATCAGATCATTCAACTAATGATGTGACCTCGTTAATTAAATAACAACTCTTTGTTTATGGTTAGGAAACATAACCATCTTTGATTAACGAGCTAGTCTAGTAGAGGCATACTAGTGACACTCTGTTTGTCTATGTATTCACACATGTATTATGTTTCCGGTTAATACAATTCTAGCATGAATAATAAACATTTATCATGATATAAGGAAATAAATAATAACTTTATTATTGCCTCTAGGGCATATTTCCTTCAGGGATCACTTGATCCCTCTCGGTACATCTTCTACGCTTTGTGAGTTGATCAACTTGATTCACTCTTGACTTAGTCTTGATCAACCTTGAATCTTTCCAACTCTCTTCATTTGGATGATGTCTTGAAGGTAAACATGAATGATCACACAATCTTCTTATTCAAGACATGCTTGCAATAAGCTCAACTCTCACATGACCAAGCTTTGGATAATTCCTTAATAGCACCTTGGTCAACACAAGCGTCTCTTGATGTGCTTGGTCCTTTTGTGAAATCTGGATTCCTTTGCCAAGGCAATTGCACCAGTATTGTCACAAAATATTTTCATTGGACCCGATGCACTAGGTATGACACCTAGATCGGATATGAACTCCTTCATCCAGACTCCTTCGTTCGCTGCTTCTGAAGCAACTATGTACTCCGCTTCACATGTAGATCCCGCTACGACGCTTTGTTTAGAACTGCACCAACTGACAGCTCCACCGTTCAATGTAAACACGTATCCGGTTTGTGATTTAGAATCGTCCGGATCAGTGTCAAAGCTTGCATCAACGTAACCTTTTACAGTGAGCTCTTTGTCACCTCCATATACGAGAAACATATCCTTAGTCCTTTTCAGGTATTTCAGGATGTTCTTGACCGCTGTCCAGTGATCCACTCCTGGATTACTTTGGTACCTCCCTGCTAAACTTATAGCAAGGCACACATCAGGTCTGGTACACAGCATTGCATACATGATAGAGCCTATGGCTGAAGCATAGGGAACATCTTTCATTTTCTCTTTATCTTCTGCAGTGGTCGGGCATTGAGTCTGACTCAACTTCACACCTTGTAGCACAGGCAAGAACCCTTTCTTTGCTTGATCCATTTTGAACTTCTTCAAAATCTTGTCAAAGTATGTGCTTTGTGAAAGTCCAATTAAGCGTCTTGATCTATCTCTATAGATCTTTATGCCTAATATGTAAGCAGCTTCACCGAGGTCTTTCATTGAAAAACTCTTATTCAAGTATCCCTTTATGCTATCCAGAAATTCTATATCATTTCCAATCAATAATATGTCATCCACATATAATATCAGAAATGCTACAGAGCTCCCACTCACTTTCTTGTAAATACAGGCTTCTCCGAAAGTCTGTATAAACCCAAATGCTTTGATCACACTATCAAAGCGTTTATTCCAACTCTGAGAGGCTTGCACCAGTCCATAAATGGATCGCTGGAGCTTGCACACTTTGTTAGCTCCCTTTGGATCAACAAAACCTTCTGGTTGCATCATATACAACTCTTCTTCCAGAAATCCATTCAGGAATGCAGTTTTGACATCCATCTGCCAAATTTCATAATTATAAAATGTGCCAATTGCTAACATGATTCGGACAGACTTAAGCATCGCTACGGGTGAGAAGGTCTCATCGTAGTCATCCCCTTGAACTTGTCGAAAACCTTTTGCGACAAGTCGAGCTTTATAGACAGTAACATTACCGTCAGCGTCAGTCTTTTTCTTGAAGATCCATTTATTCTCAATTGCTTGCCGATCATCGGGCAAGTCAACCAAAGTCCATACTTTGTTCTCATACATGGATCCCATCTCAGATTTCATGGCTTCAAGCCACTTTCCGGAATCTGGGCTCACCATCGCTTCTTCATAGTTCGTAGGTTCATCATGATCTAGTAGCATGACTTCCAGAACTGGATTACCGTACCACTCTGGTGCGAATCTTACTCTGGTTGATCTACGAGGTTCAGTAGTATCTTGTTCTGAAGTTTCATGATCATTATCATTAACTTCCTCACTTATTGGTGTAGGTGTCGCAGAAACAGTTTTCTATGATGTACTACTTTCCAACAAGGGAGCAGGTACAGTTACCTTGGTCAAGTTCTACTTTCCTCCCACTCACTTCTTTCGAGAGAAACTCCTTCTCAAGAAAGTTTCCGAATTTAGCAACAAAAGTCTTGCCTTCGGATCTGTGATAGAAGGTGTATCCAATAGTTTCCTTTGGATATCCTATGAAGACACATTTCTCCGATTTGGGTTCGAGCTTATCAGGTTGAAGCTTTTTCACATAAGCATCGCAGCCCCAAACTTTCAGAAACGACAACTTTGGTTTCTTGCCAAACCATAGTTCATAAGGCGTCGTCTCAACGGATTTTGATGGTGCCCTGTTTAACGTGAATGCGGCCGTCTCTAGAGCGTATCCCCAAAATGATAGCGGTAAATCAGTAAGAGACATCATAGATCGCACCATATCTAGTAAAGTACGATTACGACGTTCGGACACACCATTACGCTGTGGTGTTCCGGGTGGCGTGAGTTGCGAAACTATTCCATAATTTTTCAAATGTATAACAAACTCGTAACTCAAATATTCTCCTCCACGATCAGATCGTAGAAACTTTATTTTCTTGTTACGATGATTTTCCACTTCACTCTGAAATTCTTTGAACTTTTCAAATGTTTCGGACTTATGTTTCATTAAGTAGATATAACCATATCTGCTTAAATCATCTGTGAAGGTGAGAAAATAACGATATCCGCCACGAGCCTCAATATTCATCGGTCCACATACATCTGTATGTATGATTTCCAACAAATTTTTTGCTCTCTCCATAGTACCTGAGAATGGTGTTTTAGTCATCTTGCCCATGAGGCACGGTTCACAAGTACCAAGCGATTCATAATCAAGTGGTTCCAAAAGTCCATCAGTATGGAGTTTCTTCATGCGCTTTACACCGATATGACCTAAACGGCAGTGCCACAAATAAGTTGCACCATCATTATCAACTCTGCATCTTTTGGCTTCAACATTATGAATATGTGTATCACTACTCTCGATATTCAATAAGAATAGACCACTCTTCAAGGGTGCGTGACCATAAAAGATATTACTCATATAAATAGAACAACCATTATTCTCTGATTTAAATGAATAACCGTCTCGCATCAAACAAGATCCAGATATAATGTTCATGCTTAACGCTGGCACCAAATAACAATTATTTAGGTCTAATACTAATCCCGAAGGTAGATGTAGAGGTAGCGTGCCGACCGCGATCACATCGACTTTGGAACCGTTTCCCACGCGCATCGTCACCTCGTCCTTAGCCAATCTTCACTTAATCCGTAGCCCCTGTTTCGAGTTGAAAATATTAGCAACAGAACCAGTATCAAATACCCAGGTGCTACTGCGAGCATTAGTAAGGTACACATCAATAACATGTATATCATATATACCTTTGTTCACCTTGCCATCCTTATCCGCCAAATACTTTGGGCAGTTCCGCTTCCAGTGACCAGTCTGCTTGCAGTAGAAGCACTCAGTTTCAGGCTTAGGTCCAGACTTGGGTTTCTTCTCTTGAGCAGCAACTTGCTTGCCGTTCTTCTTGAAGTTCCCCTTCTTCTTCCCTTTGCCCTTTTTCTTGAAACTAGTGGTTTTGTTAACCATCAACACTTGATGCTCCTTTTTGATTTCTACCTCAGCAGCTTTCAGCATTGCGAAGAGCTCAGGAATAGTCTTGTTCATCCCTTGCATATTATAGTTCATCATGAAGCTCTTGTAGCTTGGTTGCAG
This sequence comes from Triticum urartu, assembly GCF_003073215.2. Taxonomy (NCBI): domain Eukaryota; kingdom Viridiplantae; phylum Streptophyta; class Magnoliopsida; order Poales; family Poaceae; genus Triticum; species Triticum urartu. Next base: position 52,183,989 of record NC_053028.1, on the reverse strand, counting down.
TGATTGGAGAATTCTGTCAATGACGCAATCATCTGGAAGATTAACTCCCAATTGAATCAAGTGATTATTATACCCAGACATTTTGAGTATATGCTCACTGACAGAACTGTTCTCTTCCATCTTGCAGCTATAGAACTTATTGGAGACTTCATATCTCTCAATCCGGGCATTTGATTGAAATATTAACTTCAACTCCTGAAACATCTCATATGCTCCATGACGTTCAAAACGTCGTTGAAGTCCCGATTCTAAGCCGTAAAGCATGGCACACTGAACTATCGAGTAGTCATCAGCTTTGCTCTGCCAGACGTTCATAACATCTGGTGTTGCTCCAGCAGCAGGCCTGGCACCCAGCGGTGCTTCCAGGATGTAATTCTTTTGTGCAGCAATGAGGATAATCCTCAAGTTACGGACCCAGTCCGTGTAATTGCTACCATCATCTTTCAACTTTGCTTTCTCAAGGAACGCATTAAAATTCAACGGAACAACAGCACGAGCCATCTATCTACAATCAACATAAACAAGCAAGATACTATCAGGTACTAAGTTCATGATAAATTTAAGTTCAATTAATCATATTACTTAAGAACTCCCACTTAGATAGACATCCCTCTAATCCTCTAAGTGATCACGTGATCCAAATCAACTAAACCATGTCCGATCATCACATGAGATGGAGTAGTTTCATCGGTGAACATCATTATGTTAATCATATCTACTATATGATTCACGCTCGACCTTTCGGTCTCCGTGTTCCGAGGCCATATCTGTATATGCTTGGCTCGTCAAGTATAACCTGAGTATTCCGCGTGTGCAACTGTTTTGCACCCGTTGTATTTGAACGTAGAGCCTATCACACCCGATCATCACGTGGTGTCTCAGCACGAAGAACTTTCGCAACGGTGCATACTCAGGGAGAACACTTCTTGATAATTTAGTGAGAGATCATCTTATAATGCTACTGTCAATCAAAGCAAGATAAGATGCATAAAAGATAAACATCACATGCAATCAATATAAGTGATATGATATGGCCATCATCATCTTGTGCCTGTGATCTCCATCTCCGAAGCACCGTCATGATCACCATCGTCACCGGCGCGACACCTTGATCTCCATCGTAGCATCGTTGTCGTCTCGCCAATCTTATGCTTCCACGACTATCGCTACCGTTTAGTGATAAAGTAAAGCATTACATCGCGATTGCATTGCATACAATAAAGCGACAACCATATGGCTCCTGCCAGTTGCCAATAACTCGGTTACAAAACATGATCATCTCATACAATAAAATTTAGCATCATGCCTTGACCATATCACATCACAACATGCCCTGCAAAAACAAGTTAGACGTCCTCTACTTTGTTGTTGCAAGCTTTACGTGGCTGCTACGGGCTTTAAGCAAGAACCAATCTCACCTACGCATCAAAACCACAACGATAGTTTGTCAAATAGACTCCGTTTTAACCTTCGCAAGGACCGGGCGTAGCCACACTCGGTTCAACTAAAGTTGGAGAGACAGTCGCCCGCAAGCCATCTATGTGCAAAGCACGTCGAGGGAACCGGTCTCGCGTAAGCGTACGCGTAAGGTTGGTCCGGGTCGTCTCGTCCAACAATACCGCCGAACCAAAGTATGACATGCTGGTAGGCAGTATGACTTGTATCGTCCACAACTCACTTGTGTTCTACTCGTGCAAATAACATCAAACCATAAAACCTAGGCTCGGATGCCACTGTTGGGGAACGTAGTAATTTCAAAAAAATTCCTACGCACACGCAAGATCATGGTGATGCATAGCAACGAGGGGAGAGTATGATCTACGTACCCTTGTAGATCGCAACGGAAGCATTGACACAATGTAGAGGAAGTAGTCGTACGTCTTCTTCCCGATCCGACCGATCCAACCACCGTTACTCCGGCACCTCCGAGTTCTTAGCACACGTACAGCTCGATGACGATCCCCGGGCTCCGATCCAGCAAAGCGTCGGGGAAGAGTTCCGTCAGCACGATGGCGTGGTGACGATCTTGATGTTCTACCGACGCAGGGCTTCGCCTAAGCACTACAACGATATGATCGAGGTGGAATATGGTGGCAGGGGGCACCGCACACGGCTAAGGAACGATCTCAATGATCAACTTGTGTGTCTAGAGGTGCCCCCTGCCTCCATATATAAAGGATCCAAGGGGGAGGGGTGCGGCCAGCCCTATGGAGGCGCAGGAGGAGTCCTACTCCTACCGGGAGTAGGACTCCCCCCCCAATCCTATTCCAAATAGGACTCCCAAGGGGGAAAGAGAGAGAGAGGTGGCCGGCCACCTCTCCTAGTCCTAATAGGACTAGGGGAGGGGGGAGGCGCGCAGCCCACTATGGGCAGCCCCTTTCACCTTTCCACTAAAGCCCAATAAGGCCCATATGACTCCCGGGGGGTTCCGGTAACCTCCCGGTAATCCGGTAAAATCCTGATTTCACCCGGAACACTTCCAATGTCCAAACATAGGCTTCCAATATATCAATCTTTATGTCTCGACCATTTCGAGACTCCTCGTCATGTCCGTGATCACATCCGGGACTCCAAACAACCTTCGGTACATCAAAATGCATAAACTCATAATAACTGTCATCGTAACATTAAGCGTGCGGACCCTACGGTTCGAGAACAATGTAGACATGACTGAGACACATCTCTGGTCAATAACCAATAGCGGGACCTGGATGCCCATATTGGTTCCTACATATTCTACGAAGATCTTTTATCGGTCAGACCGCATAACAACATACGTTGTTCCCTTTGTCATCGGTATGTTACTTGCCCGAGATTCGATCGTCGGTATCCAATACCTAGTTCAATCTCGTTACCGGCAAGTCTCTTTACTCGTTCCGTAATACATCATCCCGCAACTAACTCATTAGTTGCAATGCTTGCAAGGCTTATGGGATGTGCATCACCGAGAGGGCCCAGAGATACCTCTCCGACAATCGGAGTGACAAATCCTAATCTCGAAATACGCCAACCCAACATCTACCTTTGGAGACACCTGTAGTACTCCTTTATTATCACCCAGTTACGTTGTGACGTTTGGTAGCACCCAAAGTGTTCCTCCGGCAAACGGGAGTTGCATAATCTCATAGTCATAGGAACATGTATAAGTCATGAAGAAAGCAAATAGCAACATACTAAACGATCGGGTGCTAAGCTAATGGAATGGGTCATGTCAATCAGATCATTCAACTAATGATGTGACCTCGTTAATTAAATAACAACTCTTTGTTTATGGTTAGGAAACATAACCATCTTTGATTAACGAGCTAGTCTAGTAGAGGCATACTAGTGACACTCTGTTTGTCTATGTATTCACACATGTATTATGTTTCCGGTTAATACAATTCTAGCATGAATAATAAACATTTATCATGATATAAGGAAATAAATAATAACTTTATTATTGCCTCTAGGGCATATTTCCTTCAGGGATCACTTGATCCCTCTCGGTACATCTTCTACGCTTTGTGAGTTGATCAACTTGATTCACTCTTGACTTAGTCTTGATCAACCTTGAATCTTTCCAACTCTCTTCATTTGGATGATGTCTTGAAGGTAAACATGAATGATCACACAATCTTCTTATTCAAGACATGCTTGCAATAAGCTCAACTCTCACATGACCAAGCTTTGGATAATTCCTTAATAGCACCTTGGTCAACACAAACTCTCCTTGAAACCAACACATGTACTCTGATCACACAATCTTCTTCTTCAAGACATTCTTGCAATAAGCTCAACTCTCACATGACCAAGCTTTGGATAATTCCTTAATAGCACCTTGGTCAACACAAACTCTCCTTGAAACCAACACATGTACTCTGATCACACAATCTTCTTCTTCAAGACATTCTTGCAATAAGCTCAACTCTCACATGACCAAGCTTTGGATAATTCCTTAATAGCACCTTGGTCAACACAAACTCTCCTTGAAACCAACACATGTACTCTGATCACACAATCTTCTTCTTCAAGACATTCTTGCAATAAGCTCAACTCTCACATGACCAAGCTTTGGATAATTCCTTAATAGCACCTTGGTCAACACAAACTCTCCTTGAAACCAACACATGTACTCCAAGAAAAGCTTATGGGCAAAACCTTCAAATATAACTCAAGGCAACCATTAGTCCATAGAGATTGTCATCAATTACCAAAACCAAACATGGGGGCACCGCATGTTCTTTCACACGTCCCACAAGTGACGCGGGTTTCGACGCCCACGTCACTTGTGGGACGTGGATGTAGTGTCCGACACCGACGGCCACATGTATCTCACACCCACGATACTTGCTATTTAGGGTTTCCTCTACCGCTCGGTTGTCCTCGACGACCCTCGTTCCCGATAAAAAAAGAGGAAGAAGAAGAAAAAAAGAGGATAAGAAAGAATAGAGGAGTTCTTACATTCATTGTTTTGGTATGTACACATATTAATTAAGTCTTTGTTATTTTTTCTAGCCCTCTGGATCGAGCACAACTTCGGTAAAGAGACGAGGCCCGAAGAAAAAGTTGAGCTCGGATGAAAAGTTTGAGATCATAGCAATCGCGCCCGACGGCCAACCGATTGAACCCCTCTAGACAAAGAGCGCATTTGTTGCTCAGTGCGGGGTTTTGGTTAGGGACAAGATCCCGATCAGCATCCAGCAATGGTTAAAGACGGCTACAGAAGATCCTGAGGTGTCTTATGTCAATGATATGCAGAAAAATGATCTTTGGACTGAGCTGAAGTCAAATTTCACCCTACCGCAAGAGGATGATCCGGAGAAGCCAGTTAAAGAGCAATTAATCAAGTCTTTTGCTCTTAAGAGGATGGCAGAACTATTCAGGAGATGGAAGAAAGAGCTGAATAAGTTTGTCAAAAATAAAGAGACACCAGAATTCAAGGGCATATATGAGAAGATCAGAGATCAGTGGCCCGCATTTGTGGCCCACAAGACATCGGAAAAGAGTAAGAAGATGTCGGCGACAAACAAGCAAAATGCTGCGAAGAAGAAGCATCACCATCGCACGGGGTCAGGTGGCTACCTCGTAGCCTGGCCTAAGTGGGCCAAGACTGAGAATGATCTGGCTGATAAAGGGATCGAACCAGAGACAATTAACTGGCCAGACCGTTGCCGAACTTGGTTCTTCTGGGCTGGCGGAACCTTGGACCCTGTATCAGGGAAGTGCATTTGGACGAACGATCAAATGGACATACCAGTCAAGAAGCTTCAGCAGTATATCGAAGCAGCGCAGCAAGGGACGTTCGTTCCAGACAGAGAGAACGACGAGCTCACAATGGCCCTCGGGAATCCTGAGCACCCTGGACGGACACGAGGCACGCCAGGCTCCATTCCGTGGAAGGTTGGGTTTCCGGACGCAGGCGGTTACAAATGCCAGGAGAGGAGGAAAAAAGTGCAGCAGACCCAAATGCAGGCGCTGCAAGCAAGGGTACAAGTGATAGAGGAATGAGAAGCAAATCGCAGCAAACGAACTGCCGAAGCTTCCCCCGAAGCTACCCCGCCATCTCAGCGGAGAAGCAGCGTGGCTTCCACCGAGCTGCTTCAGCTGGAGCATGTCTTGACGGCTCCTGCCAGCTATCCCGTGGATGCTATCACGGAGTCTCAAAATTGCCACCTTATGACGCAATGGATTAATATGAAGGTCAAGGCGGCTGTTGGCTCTGTTTTTCCTACTAAACCCGGCGCAACTTTTCACTGCCGGCCGATTCCAGAAGGATATGCTAGGGTGATGGTGGATGAAATAACGGAGGGATTTGAGGACCTCCAGCTTGACCACCCTACCGGTGAAGGGGAGACTCGGCTGGGTTCTGCTCTGAAGACTCCATGCCTATGGCGGAAGGAGCTCATCAACCTTCCAAACTGGACGCCTCCGCCTCCTCCTCCTCCTCCGGCGAGTCAGGGCACTCCGCCTCCTCCACTGCCTCCTCCTCCGGCGAGTGACGATTAGGGCACTCGACCGGCTCCTTCTCCAGCGTGTGGCGGCACTCCGCCTCCTTCTCCGCCTGCGCCGGCGCGCCCGAGCAGCCAACCTCCTCCTTCTTCGCCTCGTCAGCAAGGGCGGAAGAGACCTGTCGCCGCTCCGGCTGCTCCGGCGCGTCGTAGTCCTTCTCCTCCGCCTCGTAAGCAAGTAAAGAAGACAACCGCTTCGTCTGCTTTGCCGGCGTCTAGCAGTACAGCCAGAGGCGGGAGGACATACAGATTCGGTCCTTCTCTGAAGACTCCAGAGAAGCTACCATATGAGAGGACCCCATAGGAGAACGCCGAGATCGCGCGAGAAGAAGTGAGGAACTTCTTTGAAGGGGTGAAAGCAAAGAAACATCCACCTCCGGAGGAGAAGGTAGATCCGGTGAAAGCGAAGCGCACTCTGGCTGCCCTGACAAAACCACCCAAGTCTCCGCCGAAAGGAAACTATGAGCGCATTATTGGAAAGGAATTTGCCGAAGCGGAGCGGTCGGGAAGTACTGTTAGTGATCAAAGGCTGAAAGAACGACGAGCTGGGAAACAAATTGCACAGCTCGGCGAACAAGCGAAGCAATCGTGCCCCCCGCTCAAGGTGCCTAGCGACATCGTCGCTAATGATCCGAGGATGGTGCCCGGTTATAGCAATCTTGGAGATTACCTGCCCGATGATGTACATTATGATTTCATGGAGGTGCAGATACAAAGATACGAGTATGGGAAGCCTCACGTCAAAGATGAAAGATCTCTATCAACGATGATGCGAAGATTGCATGATTGGTACTTGAAAATCTACAGAGAGTCTGGGGGAGGAGTACTTTGTATGTGAGAGTTAAAAAGGAGCATGACCTCGTTGGAATTGATCTGTTGCCTGTTCCATTTGAGGAGTTCTTTCAGTTTTTCAATCAATTGGCCCTCAATAAAGCAACGGTCACCTGCTACTGTCTGTAAGTAGTACTACTTCTGTCATTAAGTCTCTCTATATAGCTCAGCTCTTTCATTGCATGTATTTATAATTATTCTCACTATATTATGCAGATTGAAGATTATCGAATTGAAGAAACGACAAATCGGTGATATTGGGTTCATTAACACAAATATCATAGATGCAACTCAGGTTAAATTTCATGCCGCAGATACCGAGGCCAACTTGCTACGATCGTTGGTAATAAATGAAAACAAAGATATAATACTCTTTCCTTACAACTTCAAGTGAGTGTTACTGTCTTGTGCGTATTCAGTTTCCCATATATATTAGTCAAGGTTATAGTAATGTAATTGATGAGTTATGCATGCGTGTGCAGTTTCCACTATATTCTCCTAGAGATTAAGCTTGAGCAGGGACTAGTAACCGTCTTAGACTCAAGACGAAAAGATCTCCAGGACTATGCGGACATGACTCAAATGCTCGAGAAGTAAGTTAAATCGATCATTATCCACCATATCAGCAACTTTGTTCATTTCCTGATATATCAAGTAATTGTTTTCTTTGTCTCGCAGGGTTTGGAAAAAATTCACCAAAAAAGCTTCGGGACTCCCGAAGAAGCTGCAATTTAGACACCCGAAAGTAAGTACTGTAGTAGTATGTTCCGCGCATCTCCTATTGATTCAAGCGCTAGTTTCATCAATACCATTTGGAATTCTTGCTTATCAGTTTGATTGACCTCTATTTCTTGTAAAGTGGTTGTGGCATGAACAAGGGAATGATTTATGTGGATACTACGTTTGCGAGTCCATCCGCCACACGACCTGTGAGCGGGGCTACTCTGACGAACAATATGAAGTGCGTAAATAACAACATTCACAATTTTATTTTATTACCATCATTTGTGTTGAGTTTCATTCATATATATATATATATATTGACCCCCTTCTTCAAATTAGATGTTTCGGAAGCGGGATGAACTCCTAGCACCAGCTCGCATGCGAGCAATTCAAGAGGAATTGGCGGCATTCTTTTTCTTGACCACGTGATTGCTGAAGACGGAGAATACTATGTGGACCATGAGTCCGTATGTTAGAAGATTATATTTGTAAGAGATAATTATTGTATATATGTAGCCGGTAGTGTCGGATAGATATACGAGAACTTGTTGTTCGACCAATCTCTCGGAGAAGGAGAGGTGGTCGATATCACTTCTCTCTGTATGCATATATGTTCATGACGATCTTCTGTTTCCTTCGTTTGCTTACTAGCTAGCTAGCGTGTCTAGTCCTCTCTATACGTATGTAGCGTCGACCAAGCACGGACATAAGAGAGGACACTTGTAACGCTCGGATAATTAAGCTACAGTGAATCTCCGCTAATGATGCCACGTCACCTCGGTTACTGTTGATAAACCTGCGTAGTTCGAAACCCAGTTCAAAATTCAAATTTAAAATAAAGGCAAACAATAAAAGTTTTCAAAAATTGAAACAAAAATGTTCGGTGGTTGCCAAATATTACAAAGGTAATTATGGTGCAGCAAACACATTTTTATAAAATGTCTAAATAATTTAAAATGTTTTAAAACAGAAATGCAAATAGATAAAACAAAACAAAAAACAAAAAAAGAAGAAGAGAAACCCCCCCGGGCCGGCCCACTACCCCCTCCTTATCCACTCCCCCTGTAACCCTAACCTACCCACGATCCCCACTCCCCCCACCCACTCCCCCGATCCCCTCCTGGATCGGGATCGCGCCCGACCGCGCCCGGTTCCGGCCGATGCCGCCCCGCCGCTCGACATCAACGCCGCCGCCCCTGATCGTCGTTGCCTCCTCACCCCTCCGCCCCCTCATCACGACGCCCTCCCCCGCCTCTGCGCCGACCCCCGTGAACGCCGCCAGCGTCGTACCGTCGCCGCCTCGAGCCCCTACCGCTTCGTCGGAGCCGCCCACCGTCGTCGTCGTCGCGTCCTCGCCTTCCTCCACGAGCACGCTGCCCCCGAACCCCTACAACCCCACCGTGAGCGCTGCTCCTCCTCCTCTGCCCCGCTCCGCCGCACACGCGCTCAGTCGCCCGCACCTACTGCCCCCTTCCCTGCGCCGGTCATGCTCCGGTCGCCACCCGCGCACACATGTGTCGCGCCCGCCGCGGCCCCCTGTGGGCCGCGCTCGACCATCGCCGATGGCGCATCGCCTCCCCCGCGCGCGTATGTTGCTGCGCTGCTGCCGCGCCCGCTCGCCTCTGACCTCGCCTTGCCGCGCGCTCCGGCCACCGCCGCCTCCCTACGCGCCCCCGCGCCCGCCCCTCTGCCGTCGCCCCCCCGAGTCGCCCTTGCTCCACCTCCGCCGCCCGCGCCGGCGCCAGGCCGCGCCCACCCCCGCGGCCGCTCTCCCCGCCGTTCGCCGCGCACACACGCCGTCCTCCCACGTCCGGCCACCGCCTTGGCTCACCGCTGCAGGGCGCAGCACCGGCCGGCCGGCCACTCCGCGGCCGCACCCGTGGTTGGACTCGGGCACGGGCACCACACTTGTGCGCCCGCACGCCCGTTTGCCCGATTGGCCCCTGGGGCCTATGACAGATGGGCCCCGTGCCCAGAACGTTTTAACAAAAAAAAATTAAAAAATAAATAAATAAAATTAATAATTAATTAATTAATTGACTTAATTAAACTTAATTAATTAATTAAAGAATTAATTAAACTATTTAATCTTGATTAGATTAACCTAACCACTAATTAAACTAATTGACCATGTTTAATTAACCTGTTAATTAAATGTGTCAATGACGAACGGGACCCACCTGTCAGGTTGACTAGGTCAACTGCTGACCTCATGCTGTCGTCATGCTGACGTCAGCAAGAACTATTCTGGATAATGTTGATTAAATTAATTAAATAAATTCTAAAAATGATTTAAATCTTTTAAAATTTATATAAAATAAACCGTAGCTCGGATGGAAAAACTTTGTACATGAAAGTTGCTCAGAACGACGAGACGAATCCGGATACGCAGCCCGTTCGTCTGCCACGCATCCCTAGCATAGCAAACACGCAACTTTCCCCCTCCGGTTTGTTTGTCCGAAAACGTGAAACACCGGGGATAATTTCCCGGATGTTTCCCCCCTTCACCGGTACCACCTCATACCGCGTTAGGGCACACCTAGCATCACGCTTTGTCATGTCATGCATCGTCATGCAATTGTTTGCATTATATTTATTGTTTCTTCCCCCTCTTCTCTCGCTAGACACCGAGACCGACGCCGCTGCTACCCAGTACGACTACGGTGTTGACGACCCCTCTCTCTTGCCAGAGCAACCAGGCAAGCCCCCCCCTTTGGTCACCAGATATCGCCTACTCTTCTCTATACTGCTTGCATTAGAGTAGTGTAGCATGTTACTGCTTTCAGTTATTCCTATCCTGATGCATAGCCTGTCCTTACTACTACTGTTGTTACCATTACCTGCTATCCTACTGCTTAGTATAGGATGCTAGTGTTCCATCAGTGGCCCTACACTCTTGTCCGTCTGCCATGCTATACTACTGGGCCGTGATCACTTCGGGAGGTGATCACGGGCATATACTATATACTTTACACAGTTACATTACCTGTGGTACTGTTCGGAGTTGGGGGCTGAAGGGGCAGGTGGCTCCATCCCGGTAGAGGTGGGCCTGGGTTCCCGACGGCCCCCGACTATTACTTTGAGGCGGAGCGACAGGGCAGGTTGAGACCACCTAGGAGAGAGGTGGGCCTGGCCCTGGTCGGCGTTCGCAGATACTTAACATGTTTACCGAGATCTTGGTATTTGATCTGAGTCTGGCTACTGTCCTATACGCACTAACCATCTACGCGGGGACAGTTATGGGCACTCGACGTCGTGGTATCAGCCGAAGCCTTCGTGACGTCAGCAACGGAGCGGCGCGCGCTGGATTGGACTGGAACGCCTACTAGGCTAGGTCTGCTTCCGGCCGCCCACGCAACGTGCAGGTGTGCTAAGGGCGATGGGCCCAGACCCCTGGGCGCTTAGGTTTAGACCGGCGTGCTGACCTCTCTGTTGGTCTAGGTGGGGCTGCGACGTGTTGATCTTCCGAGGCCGGGCATGACCCAGAAAAGTGTGTCCAGCCAAATGGGATCGAGTGTGTTGGGTTATGTGGTGCACCCCTGCAGGGAAGTTAATCTATTCGAATAGCCGTGATCTTCGGTAACAGGACGACTTGGAGTTGTACCTTGACCTTATGACAACTAGAACCGGATACTTAATAAAACACACCCTTCCAAGTGCCAGATACAACCGGTGATCGCTCTCTCACAGGGCGACGAGGGGAGGATCATCGGTTAGAATTATGCTATGCGATGCTACTTGGTGAACTTACCAGCTACCCTCTTCTCCTGCTGCAAGATGGAGGTTACCAGAAGCGTAGTCTTCGAAAGGACTAGCTATCCCCCTCTTATTCCGGCATTCTGCAGTTCAGTCCAAATATGATACCCTTAATCCATTTGATACCAATGCATACATATGTAGTATAGCTCCTTGCTTGCGAGTACTTTGGATGAGTACTCACGGTTGCTTTTCTCCTCTTTTTTCCCCTTTCCTATATCCGATTGCTGCGACCAGACGTTGGAGTCCAGGAGCCAGACGCCACCATTGATGACGACTACTACTACTCGGGAGATGCCTACTACTACGTGCAGCCCGCTGACGATGACCAGGAGTAGTTAGGAGGATCCCAGGCAGGAGGCCTGCGCCTCTTTCGATCTGTATCCCAGTTTGTGCTAGCCTTCTTAAGGCAAACTTGTTTAACTTATGTCTGTACTCAGATATTGTTGCTTCCGCTGACTCGTCTATGATCGAGCTCTTGTATTCGAGCCTTCGAGGCCCCTGGCTTGTAATATGATGCTTGTATGACTTATTTTATTTGTAGAGTTGTGTTGTGATATCTTCCCGTGAGTCCCTGATCTTGATCGTACACGTTTGCGTGTATGATTAGTGTACGGTTGAATCGGGGGCGTCACAACACTTCTCTCTATTAATTATAGCTAGCTAACACAATATATGAAACACCTAAATTAACCCCCCAAAACCCCCCAAACCCCACCCCCCCCCCCCCCCTTCAAAAAAAATAAAAACCCCCAGCCACAGAAATGCTGACCAAAGGCCCTCCTGTCTGGGCTCCGCGCATAGGCCACGTGAAGGCCCATCTGTCCCGGTTCTGGATTCTGGATTGAACCGGGACTAAAGGGACAGGGCATTAGTACCGACCCTTTAGTCCCGGTTCAGGAACCGGGACAAAAGGCCCTTACGAACCGGGACAACAGGCCATTTTTTCTACTAGTGAGATTGGAAGTTTTCTCGAAAAAAAAAGGCTCTAAAAGAAATAATGCACATAGGAGAGGCATGAATTGTGTTAGTCATGCTCTTGCGTAAATGGAGAGGGCACCTAGCACAGCCGTCTGGCTGCGTCATGCCCCTGAGGAGATTAAATGTTTGCGTTCGCCGGACTGTAGACTGTAACACTCCTGGTTGACAATTGAAGGTTGAACGCTGCTACACAGACGACAAACATTGGACGACAAACAACACCGTTCGATCCAACATCGTCCAGGGTACTGTCGTCCGTATACTAGTTTCGTTGAAGGTTTTTATTGGCAAAAAGGGGGCCCTAAATGCACACCAAGCACACAGGCATGTTAAAAGCTTGAGGGGCTGTAACTGTGTAGAGTTTAATATGCCCGCTGTTGGATGCAAAATTAAACGTCGCTGCCTTGGGCATTCCGGGTGAGGGGATCCCGATCCGTGCTGGCGCGGTACTGCGGTTGCTGGTGCCTTGATGGCGATGCGTGGAGGAGGGAGCAGGGGACACTGTGGCCGACGGCAACGCACCGCGAACTGTACGTATGTACGTGGGTGCATCATGGATGCCATGTGCGCGCACACGACACACGCTGACACGCACCACACCAGCGTCGCGACTCGCGAGAGACCACGACGCACATCGCCGCATCATCGATGCGTGAAGCCCCGAAGCAGCCCGGCGGCAGCCGTGCCTGCCGGTGGCCATGCCGTTGCCACCGCGCGCCCCAGCACAGCAGCAATGGATGGAGAGGAGAGGGCGGCCGCCCGCCCGATCCGATCCGATCGTACTACGAGCCGGGGCTTCCAGCAGGCGATGGCCGGATGGGGCGTCCTTCATCCTTCAATGATGATGAATTGATGATACGTGCGTACGTTGATGCCCACCACTGTGCGTCCCCATGCCGCCGGGCACTGGTCACCCATAAAACCCTCCCGCATCGCCATCGCCATCGATTCCACCATAAACTCCTCCATCGTCCCAGTAGGCCAGCACGCTCCGTCATCAAGGGGGTTCCTTCCACCGGCAGGCCCACTGGGCGGCACGGCACGGCGGCTATCGCGCCCGGCCGTCGTGATGGGTCATGGGCGCGCGCCGTGCGGTCAAGGTCGGGGTCGGGTTTGGGTTTGTTGCTGGCATGGCATGGCACGACGGGCGGGCGGGCGGGTTTGAGCAGTTGGTTGATCGGTTGGTCTGCGCCGTGACCTGCGTACCTAACGCCAGCTGTTACTATCATCCCACACAGGCGGCTGGCAAAGTGGCACCTCCCCAACACATCTCTTCGCTTGCTGCTGATGATTCCGCATCAACACAACCGAGCACGCAGTGCCTGCCTGACCAAGACGCCCGGTTAAGGAATCTACGCAGGAGTACCAACTGCCGCCGCTGCGTCAAATCCCACGTCCAACCTGCGGGCTACAAACAGCCACTCCTCCCACAAAGAAAAAAGAACCTACCAAGCACGCAGCCTTCACGTCTCCACCTCCTAGTCACGCACACAGACCACAGCCCGTAGCTGTTGCCGTGCCTTCTTGTTCACCAACCAAAGCAGCATCTCGACCTAACGCCAGGCAGGAGACAATCTTCCGGTAATTCACAGCGCCTGCTGCACGCATCAGACAACTCCAACACTAGCCCCACAAGAAAGGGCCCGTCTCCTCGCAGCAACGACCACAAAACAGCTAGGGTCAATGTGACAGAGTAAGGTCATCTGGCACATGATAAGGAGCACAGTAAAAGCGCAGACTAAAATCAGCTGGAAGAGAGAACTATCAAGCATAAGGGGTTATCACATGACACCAGTAACGCATGTGTTTCCAAGGAAGGAAACGCAGGAGAGCTGCGATTCGATTCGATTCAACCAACAAGAGAAGAGAAGAGGGGGGTACTAGGTAGGAATGTACAAATCATCAGGCTGTTACAAGGGATAGGATTTCGCCTCCACACACACATCTGGGCTAACTTAGTACACAAATTATTTATCCATTCCGCTCCGCGTCCAAACACATGTCAAAAACACAAACAATCCCAGCCAACGCCGCTGCATTCTTCCTTCTTCACCAATCAGCTCAAATCACTATCACCACACACAAGCCCCTGCCTTGTCCCATAATCCAAATTCCACCCTTCTCTGTCCTCCAAATTACTTCAGTATCACCAGTCAAGCTCCCCATTCCTCCAAAGCCTGTCAAATCCGACCAATTCCTCCGAAAACAGTTTGAACAAGCTCTATCTCTCCATCACAATGTGTGTGTAGCATAAGATGCAGCAGGCTGGGCTATGTGGCTTATCCCCGGCACAAAATAATTCCTTCAATCAACCATTTATCCCCGGCAAGATTAGAATTTGCATCCCATAAGAACCCATGCTTGCCGTATTTAACATTCGAAGCGGTTATGCACTCTCAACCGGGAACAGCCCAAGGTTTCCTTCGCCATGCGGTCGCTTTGGCCGCCAAGTTGTATGAGCCTTAACAACATCAGCTCCAGACTCCAGCTGGAGCAGATGGTCGCACTGGATGGCAGAGTCTGGGCTGCCATCCGCACATTCACCTGAAACGTTGGTAAGTGACTGCAGCACACTGTCACGGCAACACTCCTTCCTGTAATCCAGTGTCATGCTTGCAAGCTCATGCTTCTCCAGTATTGAAATAGGAGCACTCTGAAATGGGAGTAAATAAAGCTCAGGAATCTTAAGCAGTCTGATGATGATTGGGAATGAGAATAATCATGTCTACTTTATGAAACACCAGACCTGATGCTCCACAATAATAGATGCATGAAACTTCTGGTGGTACCACCAGAGTTCATGTATTAGGCAGAAAAGTAGCCAGACCATTTTGACCAAACACAAGAGAATAGGGAAAATAAATTACCTCAAGGATCCACCCAATATACTTCACATTGTTCACATGTTGGTTCACGTCAAGGTCACCCCACTTGGGCTGTTGATGAAGGAGTTCCCATAAGAAATAGAAATATTATGGATGACAGAGACACCAAACTGAGTGATGGGAATTAAGAATATGTAACTGACTTACAGTAAGCCCCTTCCTTATGAACTGCTTGTTGGCAGGGTCCACAACTTTGTTCCTTGGCTTAGCCAACTTTTCACCCTGCTCCTCTGTTATGGCTGAACGGTCGTTGAAGTGCGGGCCTATTTCACCTCTAACTTCATCTGGCATTTTTGAAAGTCTTCTAGTGGTCTTATTCATCATAACCCAAACACTGGAAACAAGTGTCAAATGGGAAGCACAATTAACAGACGAAAAAGATGCTACAAACAGCATGAGTCAAAATGCAAACACATGTAATCCAAACCTTGTAGCTTTCAAGATTGTTCTGCCCGAATTGTAGTCGCGGATATGCCAATCTCGACGCATTCCATTTTTTCCAGCAGAAGCTACCCATGTGTCAACTTGGACCATATCTTCCCTAAAATTTAGCACATGAAAATTATACTAGGTCATTTTTCAGCCTATAAATCAGCGAGTAAAGCTACAGAACAACTAGAAAACTACAAACTGAAATTGCTTTTCCTTTTCTGCAAACTTAAGATTCAACCTTTTATCAATTCAACAAATGACCGTTGCTGACATCAAAGGAAAACTGTAGTATCAGGTACACAGGCTAATAGAAGTATTTAAGAAAAACTATGCCAATCTAGATCAGGAGTTTCTTCTTTTGGCAGCCCACAGTACTAGTTGCATACGAAGAAGTCATTTAATCCAGCAATAAAGGCAACTTTCTGATCTCCTGAGGCCCGACCTCTTTTAATACGAATAACGAAGGACAAATGGGCCAGCACCACTTAATTTAGTAGCTTCGAGCATTTAATACGTGGTCTTATCAATCAAACTAGATACCTCTACCTGGCACACATAGACACAAGAAAAAGATGATCGTTTATTCATCAAAAAACAAAATCTACGTCTGTTACACTCAAGTGGAACAATCGATTTAAGGTGTTCCACGCGTGAAACAAATTCTGTGAGCAGAACTTCTGATTGCTAAAAGAAGCATTCTAAATTCTAGCAAAAGCGAAGCAACAATCTAACACATCTGTGTAGAACAACATAATCAGAAACATAGATGGGGGAGTTTTTCATGTAGGATGATAAACAGTGCACATGAGCTTCTGATTGGTAAACAATCATTATAAATTCTAGCAGGAACTAAGCCTGCACTGCTGACATTATTTTTCATATTCTTCCCATGGCATACATAAATAGTCCTTAACTTGTATTGCCATTCCATAAATCGTCACTGTTTTAGCAATTGATGTGGTAGATAAGACCACAAAGTTGAGCAAAACTAGGACATGATGTATTGTTTGTACTAAAAAAGTGGGCTTAGAGCATGTTTGAGTGGTGCATAATCTCTCCAAATATATTACGTGTACTTAACTATAGATTTCTCATAGTATGACGTAAGGCCAACTTAGTTGTGATAAGGAACTTTTAATGGTTAATATGACAACCAATGGAAGTTCATATTGACAAACTCAAAAGGCAATTTGTACAATGTTATGATGCTAAATAGGAAAGAAACAAGACTAACTCCAGTTTAGCTACTTAAAACTACATTCTGAGATTAAGATAAAATAAGATGCAATATACAAGTATGACTTCAAAATGTGTACCAAAAAACATGACAAAAAAAAAACACTACTCCAGTGAAAGGGTGCACATCCATAAAGAATGCACATGAATAATTCAAGCTATGAATTTGACTGGAAGTCGGAAAGTGAGAAAAAGAGAGGGGATTTGCCAGGAAAATGACATCAACAATTATGGCTTGCAGAAAGTACCATGAGGGATAATGCTCTACAAGAAGCTGAATTTTGCTGACAACCCAGATCAAGTTCCGTTTACTCATCTCTGGCGTAGCGCCAAAACCATCTCCAAGGAGACCAGCAGTTTTCACATGATTAAGAGCTGTTTCCTGCCAAAAATCGAATTGTTTTAGAAGACTGGTGTGAACTGATGGCATCAATAATGAAACAAGAAAAAAATGGAAGTAATAAAAAATGAAAGCTCTTTCCTGTCATTGTCTCACCTGTAAATGATTCATTAACGTCTCTATAGAAGCTGTACGATCTGCACCAATCTCGTAGGACCTAATCAAGAAGTTCTGCCTAAACACCAGCCCATCCTGGATTATTCTACCAAAGCCAAATGTGTCAACAAGCATGTCAGGTCTCTTGGGCTTCCAATCAAGCATCGTCCACTGCTTCTCCGCGGCCAGGAAGATGGTCGTGACAGCTGCAAGAAGCATGCTCCAGTCGGGCAGTTGGTTATAGAAGGTCTTTGAGGAAGTGTAAGGCACTGTATCCTCCTTGTCTGAGCCTGTAGTCTTGAGGTTAACCTTAGAGCCATTAACCTTGGGAAGTGCTTGGGCCCGAGCCTTGACTTGCATGGACGCGGGCGGCGTGTTTGGCTTTGCAACCATCCCACGGACACTCAAAGTCTCAGGTAATTCACCAGACATGTTCTTGGAGCCTCTAGCCAACGCAGCTGGGGTAGACCCCGGCGTGGGGAAGAACCCCGAGGCGGCAACAGACCCCGCCATGACACAGCCGTACTACAGCTTCAGGAACCAAGATTGCGCTCCAACCTGAAGGAAGAACGAACAAAAGGATGAGCAACAGGATTTATACATACCCATAATAGCTACGCCTAATTTCCCCCGTGGAAGAGAAGAGAAGGGAAACGGAATAAAATGTGACAGAACAACAACATTCACGAATAACAAAAGATTCCATGTAAAATTGAGATGAGCCACCGGATCCCGCTGCCCCTCGTTTGGGGAAAAAGATAGGGAGCCTTAAATTTGCCCCACTCGAAGCAATTTTCCCAAACCTCCAACGACCAGACCCCGGAGTCGTTTTTGACATCCAAACATCCTTCACTATTGGGGCCGTGTTTGCAACCGAATTTACCATAACATAATAGTCGCAAAATAAATGCCCCCTTCTCCTTGAAGCGACGGGAACCGTCCCGGCCGCTCGAGCCGTATCCATCCGTGCGTCCCACACAAAACAAATCTGAAAACAGTACCGCATTGGCCCCCGAATCCAACGCTGCCCGCACGAACCCTATCGCAGGAACCGAGGCGGAACGGGCCAAAACCGCGTTGTCGCATCGGGAAAAAAAATTCGCCCACCGCAAGGGGATGACGAGGATGCAGTCCTCCAGATCTGCCGCGCGGGGCCAAAATGCGGAGCCCGGAAACCCCGCGACGAACGAACGAACGAATCGGACCGCCGCCAGATCGCCGCAGGGGAAGGAGAAGGAGGGGGAGGGGGAGGGACTCACCGCGCGCGCTGCCGCCTCCGCGGGAGGGACGAGGCCGGACCTGACCCAGACCCGCCGGCGGCTCCGGCTCCGCTGGGCTCCTCTGGCCGCGCCGGGAGAGGCGAGGTTGGTGGCGCCGCGCAGGGAGAGGGGACGGGGGAGGGGGGCGCGAGGGTGGTGGGGGGATTCGTGTGGTCTCCGCTGCTTCCTCTACCTCGCCACCTCACACACCACGAGAAGGAGAGAGAAAAGAAAAGAGAAGGGATAGCGAGCGCGAGATGAGTTTTTTCCTCTCTCTCTCTTCTCTTCTCTCTTTGTTCGCGATGCGAGGCGGCCACGACGGGAGGGGAGGAAGCAGAGCCGTTAGCGCCCCCGTCCCGTCCCGGGTCGCCGTATAAATACGCGGCCCCGCGTACGGCTGGCACGGGGCCCGTATGCCCTGCGCTGGCGCCGCGAAAAGACGCGCGTGCCCCTCGGTGCGGTCCGACCCGCAGCGGTGGGGCCCCGGGCCGCGCCCTTTTTCTCCTTCTCGTAGCTGTCCGATGCTTCCTGCACCGCACGAGTCTCCAATCAGCACGCGAACGGAACGGAAACGGTGGGTTAGAGAAAGCAAGGCTTCTCCCGGGACTACCTCGACAGCTCACGGGACCGAGAAGAGGCCGTCGCAAATCGCGACGCTGCGAAAATTATGTAATTATTATTAGTACCTATATATACTATATGATTTAGAGCAGGCCACAACAAATCAAATAATTGTACGTACACTAGTATATATATAGTTATTAAAAATCTGCTTAATACTGCTATTATTGCCTTGCTTCCAAAGCACCAGGGTGCTGTTAGGCCTCAAGATTTTAGGCCCATTAGCCTAATCCACTTCTTCGCAAAATTAATTGCCAAGATGATGGCTGCCAGATTACAACCATGGATGAACAAGCTAACCTCCCCATGTCAGAATGCATTCATTAAAGGGCGAAGCATACATGATAATTTTGTCTATGTTCAGGCAATGGCTAAGACCCTAAGGCAGAAAAAAATCCCCTCTGTTATGCTTAAGTTGGATATATCCAAAGCCTTTGATCCAGTTTCATGGGAGTTTCTGCTTAAGCTACTTGCAAGGTCTGGGCTTTGGGCCGAAGCGGAGAGGATGGATATCAGCCCTCTTTTTCTCTGCTTCCACAAGAATTTTAGTCAACTCCAAATGCACTCAACAAATCCTCCATCGTAAGGGCCTCAGGCAAGGAGATCCCCTCTCCCCGCTGCTCTTTGTGCTTGTGGTGGACTGCCTTGGAAGGTTGATGGACAAAGCACAAAGGAACAACATCCTATCCCCTCTGGGTAACCAACTTGTTAAACACCGTGCATCTATTTACGCAGACGATGTCATCATTTTCCTCAAGTCTGAGATGCATGATTTTGGGGTTGTAACTGAAGTGCTGAAGATTTTTGGTGAAGCAACCGGTCTCATCACTAACCTGGCTAAAAGCAAGATCCTTCCTATTCGGTGCGATGGCCTTGACCTTACTCCCCTGCAGCTGGCTCTTGGATGCCACCTGGCTAGCTTCCCCTGCACTTACCTTGGGATGCCTCTATCTGATAGGCGGTTGAAGCTCGTTGACTTTCAAGACCTACTTGACAAGTTATTAAGAAGATTGCTGGTTGGAAGGCTAGGTGGATCTCCTCCACTGGAAGAATGGTTCTCGTGAGGTTTGTACTTTCGGCAATGCCAATTTTCATGCTTTTGGCTGTTCATCAACCGAAATGGGTCATCAAGCAAATCGATAAGCTACGTCGTGCTTTTTTATGGTCTGGCTCTGATGCTGTCTGCGGTGGCAAGTGCCTTGTCCGCTGGACCCAGGTGTGCTCACCCATCTCTGTAGGCGGGCTTGGCATCCATGACCTTCAAGCTCAGGGGCGGGCGCTTAAAGTACGCTGGCTTTGGCAAAGCGTCACAGATCCAGATAAACCATGGCAAGGTCTGCAGCTCCCTGTTGACAAGCACGTTAAGACTCTTTTCATTGCTTGTACCTCCATCAAAATTGGTAGTGGTATTAATATATCCTTTTGGCACGATCACTGGCTCAACGGTGAGATTCCAGCTGTTTCGTTTCCTAATCTTTTCAAGCATAGCAAGAACAGAAGAATATCGTTGGCTGAAGGACTCACCAATAGAAAATGGGTCACTTTTCTCAAGCGCAACCCCGACACCGAGGTGTTGCGCGAATACATTGACTTCTGGCGCAGATCCAGTGTGGTCACTTTGTCCAACCTGGAGGATGAGTTCATTTGGAAATGGTCAGCGGATGGAAGATATAATGCTAAGTCAGCTTACCTATGTCAATTCTGGGGCAAGATTGATTCTCCTCTTCCTGAGATCATTTGGCATATCAAGGTTCCACCAAGAATAAGATTTTTCAGTTGGCTCTTTGTACAGGGCAAATGTTTGACTGCGGACAACCTTGCGAAGCGAGGTTGGCCTCACAACCCGATCTGTCAATTATGCCACTTAGGGTGGGAGGATGGTCTGCACCTTGTATCTAGCTGCCCTTTCACGGCTGGAATCTGGGGCTATTGCCTGGCGATATATAATTTTCCATTCAACCTCTTACATATTGCTCATACTGGCTCTATATTGGACTGGTGGTTAAAGACTCTGGATCGTACAGGCAGGAAAAAGGACCTATCATCACTTATAATGGCGGTGTCGTGGCAGGTTTGGAAAGAAAGAAACAGCCGCATATTCAACAACAAGGCAAACCACTTCCTGAAGGTCGCTGAGAACATTATCAATGAGCTGAATTCTTGGAGAATCGCTGGATTCAAAGGAGCACAATGGACAGGCGCGAGATAATTTCCTTCTTTCTTTCTTTCTTTCTTTCTTTCTTTCTTTTTCTAGTGTACATTTGTATAGCTTTTCCTTCCCCTTTCTGGCTGTTAGCCATCCTGAACCTTGACTTGTATTTCTTGGGGTGTCTCATCCTATCTTAATGAATGAAATCAGCATAATGTTGTTTTTCGTCAAAAAATCTTGCTGAGTAAGGTTGACATCGTATAGTGTTTTAATTCCTTGATTATTTCTCTGTTATCTATCGGCACTCGGGCCTTCCTCCCCCTTCCAGCTCCGGCGGCTTCGATCGCGGCGACGCAAGGGGGAGGGAAGTCGGCGGCTTGTGGCTTGTGGTATATATTACATGTTCGTCATTCGATGGCCGAGATCAAAATCGAGTTCTTCCATTTTCTCTCTTGCTGCTCCACTTGGTCGCCTCGCTTGATTAAGCGGATGAGCAATGCTGCAAGCTTTCGGTGCTAGACTGCCTACGGTGATTTTGGTGCGATCTGGTTTTGTTTCCTTAAACGTCGTTTATGCGAGCCCTAAATCTAGAGAATTTTGGCAATTTAGACCACCTACACGCGCCGTGCGTAGTGCTTGCCGCCATGGAGCAGGCGTTTTCCTTTTTGTTTTGCCAATTCCACTCAGATGTGGTCCTTTCTGTCATCACACTTGCGTAGGCGGTCGAAACTGCCAAAAAAATCAAGCCTGGATGGGCATTTATCGCAAGCTTGTAATTTATTTGTCGGTTATCGTCTTTTAGTGTTTCATTTATTGATGATTTGCAGAAATAATATGCCTTTTTCTTTTCTCGACGGTTCATAAATAAAGACGATCGGACGCCCCATGGCACATGCATTTTCTTTCTTTGTGAGGAAGAAAAGAAAGCGATCTCGGCCAAGCTAGTCTAGCCTTGTGTCGTCTACACTCCGCCGTCGACTTCTTGGTCGTAGGTGGTGAGGGGTGTCATCGGATCCGCATGTGTCGATCGTGTAGCTTTAGATTTTAGGCGCTAGTAGCTTAAGCTTTAGGTCATTCGACATATGGGCTTCGACGACGGTGATGACGGCAATAAATAAAAATGCTTCGGATCCTTTCCCGAGGAGGCGATCAACTCTATGGGCGAGGATAGATTTGGAAACTAGTCTGTTCAAATGAGGATGGCGTGGTGGCGACGTCATCCTTATGGTGGACTTGTGTCCTCGGGTTCCGTTGTTGCGATGGTGTTCGCTTTAGTGCCGGTACGGAGCTTGGGAGGTAGTTCAGGAGTGGATGCAAATTGTGGTATGCATCAACGACATCTGGAAAACGGTGGATCATGTGCTAGGTTCGTGTGTTTCGTGGCTACTAGGTGTGGTTCCCTCCTCCAAAGTTTTAGTCGAGTAGGGGGTGCCAGATCAGTCTTTGGCAAGCTACTTTGGAGTAAACCTGATCATACCTTGGACCGGGCTTGAAAAAGCCCGAAGTGCAAATCCTAAGCCCAAGCATGACAGTATGTGCTTTCTCAAGCCCAAAAGCCTAACCCAAATGCAGTTTTTCAATCTACTCACGTGTAAGCCTGACACGAAACCCAAAACCCGACCCAAATGTAGCTTTTCAGTCTACTCATGTGTAAGCCTGACATGAAGCTCGAAAGCCTGGCCCGAAATGCAGTTTTTTGGTCTACTCACGTGTAAGCCTGACATGAAGCCCGAAAACCCGGCCCAAAATGCAATTTTTCAATCTACTCACGTATAAGCCTGACACGAAGCCCAAAAGCCCGGCCCGAAATGCAGTTTTTCAGTCTACTCATGTTTAAGCCTGTCCCAAATGGTGAGAAATGGAAGCCGGGCTCGGCCTAAATATTATTTCGAACGAGTATCATCAGAAATTTTGAAATAAATCCGGAAATAATGCAAGCATCAGGACTTGAATGTTGGTGGACTGAGGATACCATTGTCCTCCTAACCCCAATCATAGGTTGGTCCGCTGTTAGATTGGTTTTAGATCTTTATATATTATATAACGAAACATGTACTACCATACAAAAAAGGAAAAGGAAAAGGAAAAATGATTAATTTGTATATTGACTTGTGTGGGGCAGTGGGGTAACAACAATCTCTAAAGCTCTTGTTAGGTTGGTTTATACATGGTTGTGCGACATGTTTTTTAACTGATTGACTTTGGCTCCACCAATTAACTGTCTCGTTTTTTCGAGAAACTTTTGATCTATTTATCTTTAATTATGGCAATACAATAAACACAAGAAATAAAAGAAATTACATCTAGATTCGTAGACCATCTAGCGATGACTATAAGCACTGAAGCGAGCCGCCGTCATCGCCCCTCCCTTGCCAGAGCCGGGCACAACTTATTATAGTAGACAGTCGAAAAATCATCGTGTTAAAGCCTCATAGGACCAATACATCATAACAATAACCGCTGCCAATGAAAAGAATATTAGATTGGAAGGATCCAACTTGAAGCAAATGAGCAAAGACGAACAATGACCGGATCCGAACAAATCCATCAAAGACAATCACCAATCGAATCATACGAGATCCTGACGGGGCTAGGAAGAGAGAATCTTATTCAATCTTCAAGAAGCCGCCGCCGTCTCGTCTTCTTGATCAGGACACAAAGTCTAACAAAACTTGAAGAAAGCCCTAAGGCCACAGGAGACGTGGCAGATCGACGGCAGCGCCGACGGAAGGCAGAAACCCTAGCCGACTTTTCTTGGAGGAGAGACAGCAAAGAGATAAGTGCAAATAGAACTTGCCGATATAACCATCCACATCTGTGTATGCACATTTTACATGAAAAAGATACGCAGAGATTAGCCCAGCAAGCATGCGCAGAGACCGACGCCGACACGGAAGTCTTTCTTCTTTTCCAACGTCGACCCCTCCCTCTTATCCTAGGAAACATATGTTCTGTGACAAGTTTCACTAAAATGAATTCGGCAGTGCAGCAGCACAGCTAACATGTGCCTTTCCTTTCCTTTCCTTTCCTTCCCTCCTACTACTGATCCCTCCTTATCCGTCCACTGATCGCATGCTGTTTACCGATGATAGCGCCCCATCATCCGCGGCATGGAGGAGACCTGATCTGCATCACGACCCCGACCCCATGCATGGGCACCGCCCGTCGTCGGTCCAACCAGCTTTATCTGAACCCAACATGCGTAGACGTGGTTGCAACCCACACACCGCCATGTGTAGCGCTGCCCGGTGTGCTACGCACGGCTGCGTACACACGTACGTACGCCATGTCCCACACGCGTGTTAGCTAGCTACCGGCGCGCACGCTTGACCACGTTTCCTTCTCCCTTTTCTCGCCGGCCGGGAGAAGATTAGCTTAGCCATACGTAGAGCTCAGCTGATAATGGCCGCGCGTACGACCTGATTAATTGGGGTTTCGGTCCAGGTTAGCCGACGGCGATGGCTGTGGCTGATGACGAGGCTGAGCTGCCCTGGCGTCTTGGCCCGCGCGGACGAGCGTCTCGCTTTTGCGGATGCTGACAGGCTCGGGGAGAGGGGCAGTTTGGGGAACGGTGGTGGCTTCGAGAGAGAACGCGGAACAGGAGAGGGCCAGAGGCGGCTGTCCGACTGGTGACCGGCCACCCTAGCCACGTGCGTGCGCGCAGGCCCGTCCCGGTCCCGGCTTTCAGCCAGCCCCAACCAACTTCACCAAAAAATCAATTTTTTTTAGGGACACTTCACCCAATTATTTGTGGAAAGCTCCCTTCCGCTTCAGCCATATAGTACTTTTCTTATTAAGAATGCCGTTTCCCCTATTTTTAAAAGAGCCATGTGAAAATTTTAAATTCATCGGGACGGACTAGATAGAGGCGCTCGTCGTCCTGACGAACAAGGTTGAAGCTTAGATCAGATTAGCAGCATATACTTTGAATTAATATAAATCCAATAGATAACTGAATTAATATAAACCCAATAGATAAAGGAATAATAACGCGGGGATAAGGGCTAGCCAAGTTGATCAACATGGGCAAAAAAACCCTAGCCGCCGATCTGTCTACCTCCCGCCAGTGGCGGAGCTACGACGCAATGGTTGGGCGGGCCAGCCAGAGTAGATCACATGTTTTTTTTTGCATCGACGACCTATTTCTCTATTAGGCCCATTGATTTAAAGCAAAACTAGGCGGGCCATCGCCTGGTTTTGCTTCAACGAAGCTCCGCCACTGCCTCCCTTCTCTCCATCGCCGGAGGGGGGCGGGAGCTTGGTGTGGCGGAGGTTGGTCGTCTGTTGTGGTGCGTGTGCCGGTCTGCATGGTCGGGTTGTCGAGGTCTTTGGCTGGCGGTGCTCTGGCTAGGTCACCGAAGACCTTGGTGTCGGAGCGTGGGCCTGGACGGCGGCGTGCTCGACCTTAGGCTCGGATCTGGCATGTAGAAGCGTGGGCAACTTGGTTCTTGTTTTGTCTACATATCTACTCTATGCGTTTGGCTTGGGGTAGCGAGGCGACAACATTGGCCCAATTTAATTAGGAATAATGTCCGTCCCGTCCTATCCCCGTTTCAATGGTGTGCTTATCATCGGTGGATGGCGTGTGCAGATGTGTCTTCGGTGGGTCTTTCAGAATCTGGTTCATTTTGGTATACGGTGGATTCATCGGGATTCGGTCGACACTCGTGGCCTTCGAAGTTTTTACGCCCTTTTCGACGTTTTCCTCTTCAGGGATAATAATTATAGCAGGAGTATATGAGATTAACCGTCCGTTACTAGATTGTTCATGCATAATCACCTGCGCTAACTTCGGGTAAAGCCCCTAAAAAAACTATGGGCAAAGCGTTGCATGGGTCTTTTTTTTTTTGCGGGTGAAGCGTTGCATGGGGTCTGAAAAGTAGTAAAATGCTTGCTCCTAGCTGGGGATCGACCGGCCGGGGATGAAAGCCCAACTGTTGATGCACAATTGGTTGCATTTATCATTGGGTTGTCATGGTATATGGTCCAACTAAGAAGGGCTAGCCAGATCTTAGATCGATCCATCGGAACCGGCCGGCCGGAGAGAATGAATGGCACTGCACGCCGTGGCAACGGAGCATGAATGGCGATCAATGGTGCTGCTTAACTCCCTCCACCAGTGCGTGCGTGAGTTACCACAAACGATCTCGCCCATCAGTTTTCACCGGATCGATCACGTATGCAAGCAAATTTCAGAAAGAAACAGGCAGCTGTTTGAACAAATCGGTCCATTCTCGACTTCTGATCATCACTCACTGATCTAAACGCTCTTATATTTCTTTATGGAGGAAGTAGTATGTGCGTAATAGTAGTAGTAGTATGGAGTATGTATGCAGTAAAGCGCTGAATATTCAGCCTTAATTTGAGGCAGTAAAATTATCAGATGACAACGTATACTTAATTACTGGAGTCGTAATAGTTATTGCAGTGGCTCCAGTGCTGGTAATTACTACTACACTACAGCCTGGCTAGCTTGTCCCGACAATTCCCGCAAGAAAAAAAGGCCTGTCCCGACGACGAAACACAGGCTGGTCGAGGCTGGAGTAGTGCCGCTAGCTAGCCAGCTTGCCCTGTGTCGTCGTGTTCCTCCGAGGACACGGGAGGTAATGACGCTGCCCATCGTATGCCCCGTACCGGTCTTACTGTCTGTCAGTGCACGAATCCATGTCGTGAACACCAAGAGAGCTGTGCGTGTGTCTTATAATTTCACGGCTGCAGACAACGTACGTGCCTAGGTCGATGTCGTCCGGGCACGTACGTACGGCATGTACCCTGCCACCATATGCCGGGCATTGGAGATCACACGCGCCATGGTGGCTGGCAGTGGCGGAGCCGAGCCGAGTGGCATCGCAGTTCACGCCGGGGGCCTTGGACCCTTGCTCGGGCGAGGAAAGGCGGTGGAGACAGACAGACGGACACGAAGAAGAAAACCATGCGCACCGCACCGCATCGCGGATCACGCGCCAAAGGGAGCAAGCGGCCGGGCCGGGTCGATGATAAAATATGAGAAAATTGTGGGTAGTAGTGGCTCAGCTTCAGCATTTCCGAGGACGGAGCTTGTCTGCCTCTCCTCCGCATATGCGTGGCCGTGCTCCTCCGTTTGCCTTCTCTTCCTGGTTTCCTTGAGGGCAGGGTGTGCCGCCGTCTAGATGCAAAGAAAACGGTGTGCATTTTTCTTAGGGAAATTGTGCCGCATCTTCTTCAATTTTTTTTTGAGATATAATAGTGGACCGGCTTAACGAGCGAACGTCTGCGGGGAAGCATGGTAATTGCGAAATGTTTGTGTGACAATTTGTGCTGGTCGAGGATGGCAAGTTTAGTTCGTAAGGACGGCAAATCCGCTTTAGTTCGGTTTTCTTTTTCATCAGGATTTGTCGTGTTTGCAAACTAAATTTGCCATCCCCACGACGATATAAATTGCTACTAAAAAACGTCGCCATCCCCTCCTAGCCAACGCCAGCGAAAAATAGTACTATTCATTTTCTGGAGATGTACCGTGAATAATGAGATTTTTTTAATGGGCCCCACGCTTCCAATATGTCCACTTCCGGGAAATCGATGAACTTTTTTCATGTTTCAATGAATTTTATTTCCAAATTTGATGAATCGTTTTCAATGTTTACGAACTTTGTGAACTTTCTTTGAAAATCAATGAACTTTTTCTAAAAATTGATGATTTTTTTTCAAATCAATGATTTTTCTTTTTGAAAATTGATTAACTTTTTTCTAATTCATGAACTTTTATATGAATACAAGAATTTTTTTCTAATCCGTGACTTTCTAATATCTGTGAACTTTGAAATTTTGTTCATATTTTTTCCAGAAAGATGACATTTTTTTCTAAAATGTATGTGCAGTAAATAGCGTGGCTATAAAAGTACTTAAAGATCTCGCGTTGCAATCTATCACTAGGTCTTATTAGCTCGAGTGGTTAGGCCACTTGCGTTCATGGATGGGCCGGCCCACCAAGGCGACCCTCTATGTGCGGCAACCCTTCTATTTGATGCACATAGAGTCACATAGGGGGGTCTGCCATGCGTGAGATCCCTAGCCCAGCCCAGCAATCATCCCCTGCTCGCATCGTCTTGATGTCCCTCCTCAAAATTTGAAGGGGCATGTCTACGGGTCGCTTGCAGCAAGCGCTATCCTCGCCCCGTCTACATGCTCATTACTCGCCTCGTCTATTCGGCTTCTCACTGAACCATGCTTACGTAACATGCCTGTTGCTTGCCTGCCGTCTCGCCTCGCTACGCTACAATCTCGTTCCTTTTTTAAGGAATCTTGTTCCGTTCCTTACTACAGTCAACTAATGCACATTTACAAAGCTCTGTTCTGTGTAATTCAATTTATTTTTGTGAATGTGAAACAAATTTACTTAAATATTTAAATAAATGTTTGCCATTGAAAACTGATCATGACATTTAGAAAATGTTCACACCATTCAATAAAACGTTCATGACATTTAAAAAATGTTCACCTGTTTACAAAATTGTTAGTGACAATAATAGAAAATGTTCACGAAAATTTTAAACATTCGATAAATTCTTGAAAACAATGTTCGTAACATATAAAGAGTGTTCACCAATCAGTTAATGCTAAGTATTAAAATTTTATTTATAAATTTTCACCATGCATTCAAAATTCTTTTAACACGTGGTAAAAATAATAGTCAATGTGTATCTAAATTTTGTTTTAGCCTGTATTCAGAAAATTGTTGAACATGGGTTCGTAATTATTCGACATGTATCTGAAAAGAGTTCAACGTGTTATTTAATTGGTTTCTGATTTTTTTAAATATGTATTAAAGTTTTTTAAGAGTATGGGAAAGTAGAATAAAAAATTTAAAAATAAAAAGAAAAGAATAATGGAAACCAAACATGTAAAAAACATAGGGAAAAGGGAAAAAACTGGACAGAACCTTTCAAAAACTGTAGAGTAGGAAGCCAGTGTTGCCTGAAAGGACGCCTCTAGTGGTCCAGCTCAGTAGCAGGTTTTTGTATTGCTTTGTTTGTTTTTTCTCTCATTTTACTATTTACTTTTATTTTTTCCGTTTTTTCATTTTTTTCAGAAAAAATCTCTCTATATATATATATTTCACACGAAAGTTCTCCAGTCCTGAAGGATAATTATGCTGTGTTCAAAAAATGTTGATGCAACTTTAAAAAATGTATATATCATTGAAAAAATCAATGAGCATTTGAATTTTTTGAACATATATTTGAAAACAAAGTTCAAACATGTGTTCAAAAACAAATGTTAAACATGTATGTGAAAAATGTTAAATGAATATAAAATAAATATTTCAGATATATACAAAAAAATACACATTGTGTAGGAAAAAACTAGACATGAAAACTTGTATCTGAAAAAAATATTATCATTGTATTTGAAAAATATTGAACGTGAATTGAAAAAAAATTCTTTATGGATACGAAAATGCACAATCTATATGTAAAAAGTACAAAATAAAAATATATTATAAAAATGTTAATCATGTATTTGAAAATGTTGAATGTGTAAAAAATAATGTGTCATGTGTATTAAGAAAAATGTACAACATATATGAAAATGGTAGACATAGAAGACGTGTAGTTAGGCCAAATATTAATAATGTATCTTAAAATTTGTAAACTTGTATAAAAAATATTCTTAATGTATACAAAAAATGTAGACATATATTTTTAAAATTGTTAACCATGCATTTTTAAAGTGTTAAACCTGTATGCAAAAATGTTCTTGAGTTATAGAATATTTTTAAATTTTGCGTGAAAAATTTGACATGTGTTGAATAAAAATAAAAAGGTAATAATAAGGGAAAAAATACACCAAAGTAAACCAAAGAAAGTTGTGGAACAAAGTGAACACCAAAGAAAACCGAGAAAAGTCAAACAAAAAAGAAGAAAAATAGAAACGAAAAACCTGAGGAAACAAGGTAGAACAGTCAAACTATTACTAAGTATTGGTCCTGGCAAATAATGCCGCCCTGTAGGCGAGATGCATTATGTCGCGTTAGGAGGCGGCATATAGCTCAGCCACCCCAAATGACTCCAAACAATGCCCGCCTGACTGCTAATGGGCCATTGCCAATATAGCATCCCAGAGACGAGCACTAAGATGGGATCGCTATAAGCGATTTATATCATTTCCGAATCAATAATCGAACATCTACGTAACCACGTACTTACTCTTACTTAAATTCCTAATCTAATTCTTTCCCCCACCCTGATTTCCGCGGGATGGGGCCCGGGCCATTTTTTCAATCAAATCATGCCAAGCCAGCTCTCACGTAAGTCTACGTAGAATATTTACGTAGATGTAGCAAAGCCCTGTCAAGCCTGTCGAACACTTCTTTGGTTAGGTTGGCATATGGCCAGTTAGTCCTTGAGATTAAGGATCTCTTTGGTAGTAGAGAGTTTGTACCTCAGAAAATTAGTCGGTGTCAAAATAGAGTTGCCGACCGGTTGGCCAATTATAGCCGGTCTGAGCGGGCTACGGCTGTGTGGCTTGGCTCAGTTTCACCTTGTATTGAGGATCTGTGGCCTCTTGACTGTAACTCTTCAAATTTGCAATAAACTCCCTTTACCCCCACAAAAAAAAATCAAAGCCCTTTGCGAATTTGAAGGCCATCAACAATTCAGTGTACCGTGCAAGAAGCTACAACCCGACAATATCACAATGATATGATATGTTATCACACATGCAGTGCCAAAAGAGGAGTACATGTCCGCATATACGCTAGCCTGGTAACCGTACACATACTTCCAAAAGAAGTTCTCACCGAGTGAAATGCAAAGAACCATCATAATTGTGTCACAAAAGAAGTCCTCGTAGAGCATCGAGTGGTTCAGAAACCAGCTTACAGATCACGCTGAGCCTAGCGAGTTTCTCTGCATCATCATCTCCGACATGCACCAACACCGAAGTCATCTCCATTGTCGTTAGGGTTAGCGATTTTTGAATTTGGGGCAAGGGGAGTAGAGAGGAAGAAGACGGGATTTGGCCTTTTGTTGGTTTTACTGACGTGGCGTGAGGCATGCACGGATTCCAAAAAAACCTAAGGATCCTTTTCACAAATATCAACAACCACATGGCGGCACCACATAGCCCTACCATAGACAAGACCATAGATGTTACATATTTGTGTATTCAGCTACCGTACTGGAGCATTTCTCATCTTCAGGGGTGGTTATGATACGCGCCAACAAGTTATAGGATTAACTTGTAATTTTCTCACAATTAACCGTGTAGCCATTTGTTAGCGATTTCAGGTTCAATTTGGTGGTAACTCCTATTTATCAACCAACACAATGGGACCTCTTTAATTTTTGTTTGAGATTTAAAATTTTTGCAAACTTTAAAAAATTGTGAATTCATTTTTTTCTCTAGGAAATCATAAACTCTCATGGATTAAAAATACAATTTGTGATTTTTTAAAAACTGTACACATAATCTAAAAAAGTCCACGATTATGGAATAAATTAGGGAAATTAATAAATGTTCATGATATGCAAACATTTTTTCTGAATTTTGAATAAATGTTTGCAAAATTAAAAAATGTTCAAGATTTTTTTAAATGTTCAAAAATTCAAAAATCTTTGTGAATCACATAAAAAAGTTCATCTATTAAAAAATGTATGCTGATTCAAAAAATGGTCACACATTTAACAAAAGTTTGTAAAACCTAAAAAAAGTTCATGAATTTCAAAAAAATGTTCCACAATTTCAATAATTTTTCCATTTTAAAAGAACATTTTCTATTTAAAAAAATGTTCAGGATTTTCATAAAAGATGTTCACAATTAAAAAAAATGTTTGTGAATTTATAAACAAATGGTTGTGTATTCAAAAAGTGATCACAATTTTTAAAATGTTCGCGATTTCATAAAAACGGCCATGAATTGAAAACAGTTGTTGATTTTTAAAATGTTCATGATTGAATAAAAAATGAATGAAATGAAAATAAAATACGATGAAAACTAAAAATAGAAGAAAAAACTAACACGAAACAGAAAGGGAAAATAGAAATAAAAAATTCAAAAAAGAAGGAAAAGTGAAAAAAAGCAAAAGCAGAATAAAATCGAAATAAAAACACACACAAATAAATAAATAAATTGGTTTGGGAAGGTTCCCAAAACCGCAAAGAGCTACTAGGCCCAAAGTGCACGTATGGGCAGCTAGACCTGTGCATGGACAGCCTGGCCTGAAAGCCCGACATCCAGGTCGGGCTCGAGATTAGTTTTTCCACCCGAAGCTCGGCCTGAAAGCTCGAAGAAAAGCCCAAACAAGGAATAAATTACTATTTTATTAAAAATCTTTCCCTAATAATAAAGCACGGATTGACTCCTTGGGTTCACCGTCACAATACGCTTCTTTCAGTGAATTTGCGCTTTCAGTTTGAATTTAAAACATATACGTGAGGTGGTACTAATTCGGGGAACTGTCTGTAGTTTCGTTCGTCGTCAAAATTTCCGTAGGTCGCTGTTGTTTTAAGTCAGTTGGACTTCTCCCTGGTCCGTCTGGGCCTCAGCCCACCAAGCCGTGCCTCCCGATCTGCAAGTTAGACATAGAGGTGTTGTTCGAGAAAGTATGTAGATTTAGGAACAAGCCCATCCTGTACTACTGCTGCATTTTGCTGATGTGCTCCTGTCGCATGTGCTAATGTTTGGGCTCTTGTCGCAAAATCTGAATTATTGTTCGAAAAAATATGGGAGGTTTTATTTTATTTTATTTGTTGATATTACCGAAAATGGATCACAATGTCGAATCACCACTGTTATGAGCTTTTAGTAGGATGGTGTGGGGTACTTTGTCTTTATTTCCAGATAATCAACCCACAGTCCAGGTTTAGGTGACTAAAACATGATCAGCTTCTGAATTGGGAGCTCCACCCCATATCTCCATCCCGACACCCAGGACAGTCTGTCCTCCTCTTACTTTTGGCACTGCCAGCCCTCCTCTCCGACTTCCGGCCTTTCCCCGAGCTCCGGCTGACACCGTGTGACGTCCATGACACCTGACGCCACCCCCGCGCCATTGCAGTTTCCATCTAGGACGGTCATAGCTTTCTCGAGCTCTGTCATCCGTTTGCATTCTAACTGTTCTGTCAATTGACCCAACAGACCGGAGGTAATTTTCTGTTTTTTTTTTTCACTTTGGTGTTCCATTTAGTACTAATGTTATCATGATCACAACCAGTTGACAAGACTAATCTTATGAGGAAGGAATCAATAGCGATCTCATCGAGTGGGTTGTACCGCTCTGTTTTGACCTGTATTTCCAGGGCTCAGGTATGCTAATCCTAGAAGGTACGCAATTGGTTATCCTACATCATTTCTTTCAAAGAAATTGGTTATCCTACCTCTATCCATGACAATGTCCATTTTCTTTTGGTAGTGATGATCTGCATCATGTTGTGGTTTGTAGTAAAATACATATTCCATTTGATGCGTTCACTTCTTAGTCTCAGTTGACTTCTAAACTGTTTTCCAATGTGATGTTTAATGTTCTGAATATATATTTTAATTTTTGGATCTGATGAATTGTCCAAGTGACTAATATTGTAGTACTTTGTGGCAATGCTAATAAATGATTTCAATTTTCAAGTTATGTAAATTACACCCGAAATTCTGAGACCTTTTGATTGCAGTGAATACTAAAAAGAATCTATGAGGTACAGTAAGTATCCTATGGAGCCAAAGTGCAGCCCTGTATCTGTTACTTAGAAGATTTTCTTGTGACCTGTGTTACATTCTGTTTTCTTGACTTAGTTATTTCTTCTTGATGTGCACTTGTGTTGCCATAAATTGAACAATTGCCACTTTTTTCCACGGCTGTCATTGATACAATTCAAGGACTTCTAGGCATCATTATATATTTTCTTAACTTGCTTTAATGTTGAGTATGTTTTGATGGCTTGTCAGCTGTTGGAGAGGATCACAATGTCTATGATGAAGAATAAGAATTTGAATTTGGAAAGAGGCTTTGTAATCTCTTGTTAACAAGAGTTGTTGGCGGCTAAAATCATGAAGCAACAGACTGACAAATCGTGGCCAGCATACAGGCTGGCGAAGATAGCCAATGTATTTGCAAGTTTTCTTGACTTAGATATTTTGCCATCTGGTCTTTAGATACGGACATACAGTAGATTAAATGTATAGACGTCGGCACAAACTTCAAATTTTGGGAGGTAGCAAAAATAGTTGACACAACTTTGGGAGACAAAGAGAATAGTTGTACTTGTGTACAACGAGAAGCTCCCTTTCTTTTGAAATCATAATCTGAAGTTCCAATAAAAGAGGGTACTTTTGCAAGATGTGCATTTTTTACCTTTTGAATCATACTATATTATTTCAAAAATGCTGCGCACATGACGTTTCCTGGCTGATATGCACACGACACTCTAATTGAGCGGGGTAGAAGTGTTGGCCAACTGCATCCGATGGCGGCCACAGCGTGTCGGCTATAAATCAGACACAGTTTTGTGGTTCACATGGCGCTGTTCTATTATTTTCTCCCTTCCCCTCTCATCTTTTTGATTCTTAATAATTTATATATTAATTCAAGCTTAGTTTTAACTTCAAGCCTTCAAACTTATTATTCTGCCAGGTTTACAGAGAGCTGGTGGACAGGAAGCCAATGGGCTACATTTTAGCTCTTTAATTTGTTCATGCTTATTTTGTGCTCATAAGTTTTTTCCTTTGTTTCCTAGGAGAAAGTAATAAAACAATGCCACTCCCTACTGCGGCATAGCATTAGTTACACACGTACGATCATCCCCTCTTGAAAATTTCCAATTAGTTTAGTATTACCTTTTTATGCAGGTAAAAAATATGTTGATTGTGTGTAGGATAAGCTGCGACATGCGTTGGACATTGTGTTGAAATAGAGGATATGGACGAGTTGTGTGGGGGAGACAAGGGTGTATGTGTTTTGCGTAGAGGCCTATGTATTTATTTTCCTGTTGCAACGCACGGGCATTTAAAAATTCCAAAAATTATTTTTTTAATAAAAAGGTGCACTGTTAATTTGTTTCGGGCCGGGTTCGGGATTGAAATTTTAACATAGAGGTTTTCAAAGTGAAAGGGATATGGTTGACTAGAGGGGGCGCGCGGGGGGAGGGGGGGTTGAATAGGCAACTATCAATTTTTAGCTCTTTTAAGCAAATTAGTGTTAACAACAAATAGGTTGACTAGATATGCAACTAGGTGGATAACTTATATCTCCTTTTTATTGATCCGGTATTGGAACAAGAAAGGGTATCCCACACCTATTTCGCTAGAGGTGACTTTGGGTATCGAACCCACGAGTGGAAAATTCCCTTGAAGATGATGATGAACAGGTTCTGGCTGTGCTCGATGCTCCCCCTTATGTTGACATTTCGACGGGGTCCTCTTTATAAAAGTTGTTCAGGTAGACGACTTGCCTTCATTTTCACGCCAAACGACTGCTCATGCGAGCGCGTGCGGTCGCATGGAACACCATCTTTGACTCTGGTGGCCTTATGGCGCCTCCTGGTGACTTATTTCTTCTCCATTTTCCTTCCTTTCCTTTCTCCCACGTGGTTTCTTCCCTTTTTAGCCCATTTCCTGTGAAAAAATATCAAAGAGAGGATTTGTGGAATTCTTTGCAGTCATTAGTCATTAGAGGCAATATCATAGCGAATATATCTGTTTTAATGAAATATTTCAGTTTAAACAAGGTTGAAATGAGTGTAAAAATATCACTCATCAACTCCTCCAAGGTTAAACTTGTTCATCCTCGAGGAACATAGAGAGAAATCCGAAGTATAAGGAATTCAGTTGTAACCAAAATAACGAGAATGTTTTGGTTCACTTACGATCGGTATGCCTAGATAGCCCTCCGCTCTTGACCTGAAAACTTATCATAGATATAGCGGTGGCATTGTTATAGTGTAAGTGTTAGTGAAGCAAAGATAATCAACACAAAGTTTCTAATCTACTAGATAAAACAACTTTGCAACACTTCATTTCATTTAATCTAGAAAACACTTTGAAAGTGCTAGTTATCGATTAGAGGGGGGTGAATAGGCGATTTTTACAAAAGTCTTCAAAACACGAGGGCTTTGAAGACAAACAGTAGAAATGAACCTATTGATATGCAGTGGAAGGTAGACTACACCAGACAAGCCATAGACAAGTAAGCAATGAAGTGAGAGCACGACGACTATCAGCAGCTAGGTAGTATGGATCAGGTTGGAAGATAATATGAAGCCAAACAACAACAGTCTTCACACAATGAAGTCAATCAGATCATGCATGCGGGCAATGACTTCACGAAGACAAGCTGTAAGTAAAGGGAGGTAAAGGATAGAACCAGTTGCTTGGTGAGGACAAGGATTTGTTGGACCAGTTCCAGTTGCGGTGACAACTGTACGTCTGGTTAGGGAGGCTGAGATTCAACTCAGAAGACTGCGTCTTCACCTTATTCCCCTTGAGCTAAGGACACACAGTCCTCGCCCAATCACTCTGGTAAGTCTTCAAGGTAGACTTCCAAACCTTCACAGACTTCATTCACCGGCGATTCACAATGACTCTTGGATGCTCAGAACGCGACGCCTAACCGGCTGGAGGATTCACAGTCCTCAAGTGTAACAACTCTTCAGATCACACAGACAGAAAGACTTCAGTGATGCCTAACACTCTTTGGCTCTGGGTGTTTAGGGTTTTGTCCTCGCAAGGATTTCTCTCTCAAAGGCTTCGGAGGTGGGTTGCTCTCAAACGACAAAAGCCGTGTACTAACTATGAGCAGCCACCAATTTATGGTGTAGGGGGTGGGCTATTTATAGCCAGGAGGCAACCCGACCTGATTTGTCCGAAATGACCCTAAGCCACTAAGGAACTGACACGTGTCCAACTGTCAGATTTCAAACACACGCGACAACTTGACTTGGGCTACAAGTAAAGCTGACTTATCCATCTCTGGATAAGATTTGCTCTCATTGTCTTCGCCTGAAGACATAGGATTTGGTTGAGCATCACTTCAGTCACTCTGACTTTGTTCACTTGGACCCCACTTAATAGTACAGTGGTTGCTATGACTCAACAAAGAAGAAAAGGAAACTACGAAACAACTATGTCTTCGCACTCCATAGTCCTCATACGATGTCTTCTCATGTCATAGTCTTAAATGTGAATCACTTCACAGACCACCATTGTCTTCAATGTCTTCACACATTTTTAGGGGTCATCTCTGGTAGGTAAACCGAATCAATGAGGGACTACTACCTGTGTTATCCTACAATTCTCACAAACACATTAGTCCCTTAACCAAGTTTGTCGTCAATACTCCAAAACCAACTAGGGGTGGCACTAGATGCACTTACAATCTCCCCCTTTTTGGTGATTGATGACAAACTGGTTGAAGTTTTCAACGGGGATAATGGTATGTGAAATTGTAGGGGTAAAGCATTGTCTTCATAAGTAGCAAAAGGGCTCCCCCTGAAGATGTGCATATAAGTAGTTTGTTGTTGAATGCAAATGCACATGGCATGTTTTAATTGTGGAGATCCTTTTCACTTTATGAAGACAATTCATTATGCAAGTAAAGATATAACGAAGATAATGGCATGCATAATGAGAAATGGACGTCTGCGGAATGAGTTCATGCGGAATTTATCATCGCATCACAAAGTGGCAGACGACCATCAAGTTTTAAGTGTTACAACCCAAAGAACCAAATGTATCAAAAACGAGAGTTGTAACCACTTAGCAAAAAAAAAGCAACCACCCATATGGACGCGCTTGAAGACTATCAACTCATATGCTTCTCCCCCTTTTGTCAGTAAGGACCAAAAAGTTTAGAAGACATACAATGTCTACTCGTTCCCATCAGGAGTAGATGAAGGCGCAGGGTCGACGTTGACGTTCAGTGGTGCAGAGGGGCCTGGTGCAGTGTCGAGACGTGGTGAAGCCATGGCTGGTGAAGTGGCATCGTCCTCTTCTTCAATGACTCTCGCAACAACAGTTGCAGCCGAAGATGAATACTCCGAATCGTCAATTGGTGGAGTCCGACGCCAGCTTGCATTGCGAGGAGGAGTGGAGTCAAATTTGAAACCCTCAGTGAAGCCATCTTCGCGAAGATCGTCTTCGGAGCAGAGAAGTGTGAGACTCTTCCAGGACCTCCTACAGGCTTCATGAGCAACAAATGAGTTCTTGGTGGCCAAGTTTCTGATGTGATTGACGTCCACCAAGATGCTCTACATCTGACGCTTTAGCCAGTCGTGATGCCTATCTTGTTTCTAATGCAAGGCCATGAGAAGCTCTCGGTCATTGAGCACACGAGATCGCTTCCGAGGCCTTTGAGCAATGGTGCTTTCAGTGGCTTCAGTAGCTGCATGACGAGGTGTACGTGTATTGCCAGCCAGAGGATAGACATGAGTAGCAGCAAGAACTCCTTCAATTGGTTGTGTGAAGCTTTGGCGATCAACGTTATGAAGATAAAGGGGCTCCTTGGCAGGCTCAGGGTAGATGGCCTCGACAGACATACCAACCTCAGGCAAGAAGATAAGATGGTTGCACACAGAGGGCTGATAGTTGACAGAAGAGTGAAGCTTGATTAAGTGCATCACCCATGGAGCATAAAACTTTAGGCCAAAGAGATAAATTCCTGATGCAGCAAGTTGTCTGATGAAGAAGTCTTGAGCATTGAAGCTGATGCCATTCGGAATATAGAACACCAATGTCTTCATCGCGCCTTCAAGCTTGGCTACAGGGGAATGTCCTTTGACGGGCCATAGAGTTCGCCTAACAATGTGATAAATGGTCCATGGCAGATACTCAAGGTTGTCGACAAAGAATTCCTTAGGATATTCAGCATCTTGTGGCAGTGGCTTCATCATGCCGAGCATCTGACTCATGTTTGGCTCAGGCTTCTGAAAAATGCTCTCCAATGCATTCCTATGTAGCTGACAACCAGGTTCATAGTATTCACCTGGAGTGGGCAGGGGAGTAAGCTCGATGATATCTTGAGCTTTGGCTTCATGGTGCACATCACCTGTCATCCACTCAAGGACCCAAGTCTTCGGATCCCTGTTGTAGCCACGAATGTGAAGAGTAGCATAGAACTGCAGCAGAAGATCTTCGTTCCAATGCTCTTTATCAGTGACAAACTACAGAAGGCCAACATCTCTGAAACAGTCTAAGACTTCTTCCAAACAGGACAGTCCAACAATGGCTTCACAATCCAGACGCATGTGAGGAAAGATCCGCTCTTGATTGTATAAGACACAGGAGTAATAACTGCACCGTGGGAAGCTCCAGAAGCGATCAGATGAGATCTTTGGCTTCGAGTATGGGTTCTTGGCACTATCGAAGAATGTTTTGTGTGCCCTAAAGCTATTGACACTGAATGAGCCTTGTGACGATGCAACATCATCTTCTACATTGTCTCACGAGTAATGTCTTCAGCTATGATGGGGTCAGCAGCTGGTACTTCTTCGTCTTTAGAAGCCTCTGTGGTAGCAGGCTCGTGAACTACAAGTTGACATTCTTGGTTGGAGGAGCCAGGACGAGCAACTGAGATGGGCTCAACCACAAGTGGTTCTGTGGCAGCAGCACACTCTTTCCGTGAAGATTTTGTCTTCGGCTTCTTGGTTGATGGAGCACCATCAGAGGCATCCTTGTGCTTTCGCTTCCTGGCATCAGCTTAAGCTGCCCTGGTTTTCTTCAGCTCTGAAGCTGCTGAGGGGACCTTAGGCTTCGAGCCTGTCATGCCGGCAGGGAAGACAATGCTAGGTGCATCCTACCTTGGTACTTCAGTGTATGTTGCAACAGACTTCTTCTTGTGTTTGGCGGACATCCTTGGATCGATGCCAGGACGCCCCAGTGCCTTGCGCTTCTCAGCCTCATTGTGCGCTTGAACACATTTCTCGGCGAAATATTCCATCCACTCTTTTAAGCCTTTGGCTTCCTCGCGTTTCTGGTGAAACTGCTCCTTGAGGTTATGCATCATCTGCTTGAAGTTTTGAACAACAACAACGCTAAGCTTTGCCATGTGCTTCTTGAACTGAGCTTTCTCAAAATCAATTTTGTTCTTCAGCTCGACGATCTTCTGAGCCAAGGCCAGCTCATTTGCAATGGCTCCGTGGAAGGTGATGCTGATGTCCACTGGCAGCTGAAGATCATCGATGCTGATGCTCTGGTCGTTGAACCACTCATCAATGTAGCTATTCAGAATTTCTACATCAAAAAGGGGTAGATCGTTGAAGATCTCCGCCTCTTGCTTGCTCTTGATTAGAAGCTCAAGAGCATCATCACCAAAGTCTTTGTCGCTTGACAGATAAATGGTTTCATCTTCGTTCCTCAGAACGGCAGCTGGAGTCAGTTCATGCCCAGAAGTCTTCATGGGCTTCTCCTTCTTCTTGGAGACGCGAGATAGATCTTTCGACTGCACACTAGGTTCAGGAGGTGCAGTGGCCATTGGCTTCGCATGCAAAACTTTCGGTGCGGCAGAGGACTTTGAAGCCTTTGATTGCTTTTGCTTCTGCTTCGGTGGGGCTGGCGCATCTTCAGAATCTGCGTCACCAGCTGAGTGGTCCACTATAGCCCCTTGGACAGCAATATGAGTGATGAGACCTTCGAGGCTGTAGAAGGGGTCGATCACATTTGGATTGGCACCGCATGTGCCGTCAGCCCGTGGAGCAGATGGACCAGGGTTGAAGTCGAGGCCAAACTGCTTCTTGTTCTTTTTGGCAGACTCTTTGGCAAACTGAAAGTTGCACTTGAAGATATTGTCGTCGTGACACCATAGCAAACTAGATGGGTCGGCATCTTTAGGCCGTGGTCCTCAGACCATGCAAGGATAGAAGCCTTGAGCAATAGCTTCGGGCTTGGACTTGGGCTGCAGACCTCTGTATATAATATCTCCCCATGGTCACTTGGTGGCATTCTTTTCTGCATACTCAGCGGTCAAAAATTTGTACTTGAACCATTCTTCTGCCCAATATCTTCGAATCCACTGGATTCTGGTCTTGCGCTCACCATACGTTTCTTCAGGATCTGATTTGTATGTTTTAAAGAGATCTGGTGGCAAGTCCTTGGATGTATCCCCACGGCGCTGCCTGCCGCCCTTCCTAGCTGATTTCTCAGTGGCCATAGTATTCAAGCTGAAAGGCTTCAAAACTGTGAATGGCTTCCGTCTGCTGGTCAAACAGGAACTGGCTTCAGGAGAATTGATGTGCCACTGTAATAACTCTGCAAACGAATGTAGACTATGAGAACCAAGGGATTCTCCCACGGACATGTACCCGTGACAACATTAGAGGTGCGAGGGAAGGGGAAGAGGTCATATGCATTCTCAGAAGATTTTGAAGATAAATCAGT
Source organism: Triticum urartu (assembly GCF_003073215.2). Taxonomy (NCBI): domain Eukaryota; kingdom Viridiplantae; phylum Streptophyta; class Magnoliopsida; order Poales; family Poaceae; genus Triticum; species Triticum urartu. The sequence goes on along the minus strand of NC_053028.1, from coordinate 52,142,292 downwards.
TTGAAGACATTGACCTTATAGTGCGAAGACATTCACTTATTTGATGAGAGTTGGTTCCAGATTTGTACAAATCCAAGAATAAGTACAAGTGAGGAATCTAACTAGTAGTGAAGCATAAGTGAACATACTTGGCATGATATGAGATGCAAACAAGATAGATCCAGATTTGGAAACTTAGAAACCACTTCTGGTTGAAGTGGAAGGATCTGATGGATCAAAGGGGCAGTAAAAGTGCGATTTAATTACCACACGAAGAACTGCTAGACGAAGTTGGGGGGGGGGTGGCCGAGCAGTTCAATCTCCCGTGCCCTAACTTGGCGACGGAAGACACCTACGGCAGCGGCGGAGAGGACGAGGTCTGCGGCCGGCGTGAAGACGGCGTCAAAGATGTCACGACAGCTAAGCGCTTCACCTCCGGCGTCGTAGCGAGCTAGCGGAGGCGCTAGGGTTTTGGTGTGAGGAGAGAAGGTGGAAGAAGAGATAATGACCGCGGTGAGGTGTGTATTTATAGGGACAGGGACGGCACATCGTTATTATGCAGGTGCCCCTGGCGGTTCACATCTGAAGGACACGTGGCATGCATGCAACACATTGGAAGTTGTTCCATGTTTCCACCCACACCAGGATTGTCGGGTGGTCGTTTCGGCTTCTTCGGGTTTCAGGAAAAAAGGATATAGCATTAAAACAGATTCAATTTTGTCTCTGTGTCTTCTGCTGACAAGGACTTAGAGAAGACAATCGACAGATTCCATAGAATGCATATGCTTTGGATAGATAGAATCTGAGGTAGAAGCATAGAGGGGGTTAGGGTCCGATCACATTCACTTAGATCAAAAAGATTCAAACATGAATACATAGCTATAAGTGAATGCTGTAGAGGACAGAACACAAATGTATATATATACCAGTATGAGACCAAATCAATTACTGTGAAGATAATCATGAGATCAAATCAGTATAGAAGACAAACCAAATGCGAATACCATGCAAATGTGACGCCAATAAAACACTTCAAATAAGAGTTTGGTGGTGGCGTTACCCACCATATAGAAAGTATTAGACCCAGACACGGCGCACAATTATCGTGGCGGTCCGAAGTCAATTTCCGCATTAATGTATTCACACTTAGAGTGTATGTCTTCATTATTTGAAGATATACGTTACTTCGTGTGTTGCACATCTAAGTCATCACATGCATAAGCGTTAGGATGTGTGTCCGATTACAGGACATTCGAGGATTCTAAGATATTTAGCTCACACCGCAACTTGCAAAACCTTTTCTCATCCAAGGGCTTTGTGAAGATATCTACCAATTGCTCTTCAGTGTTGATGTGAATGATATCAATATCTTCCTTCATGACATGATCTCTGAGAAAGTGATGACGGATCTGAATGTGATTTGTCTTCGAATGTTGAACTGGGTTGTTGGCAATCTTGATGGCACTTTCATTGTCGCAGTAGAGTGGCACATGCTTCAGATGGATGCCATAGTCCTTGAGAGTTTGCTTCATCCACAGAAGCTGAGCGCAACAAGATCCAGCAGCAATGTATTCAGATTTAGCAGTGGAGAGAGACACACAGTTCTGCTTCTTTGAAGACCAAAAGACAAGAGATCGTCCAAGAAAGTGACATGTGCTTGATGTAGACTTGCGATCAACCTTGTCACCAGCATAATCAGCATCTGAGAATCCAACTAGATCAAACTCTGAGCCCTTTGGATACCATAATCCTAGTGTTGGGGTGTAAGCCAAATATCAAAGAATTCGCTTCACAGTTAAGTGATGCGACTCCTTTGGTGCCGCTTGGAATCGGGCACACATGCAAACACTAAGCATGATATCTGGCCTAGATGCACACAAATAGAGTAAAGAACCAATCATGGAGTGGTATACCTTTTGATCGAACTCTTTACCATTGTCGTCGGGGCCCAGATGACTTTTGGTTGGCATTGGCGTCGTGTATCCCTTGCAGTCTTGCATTCCAAACTTCTTCAGGCAATCTTTGAGGTATTTCTCTTGAGATATGAAGATGCCGTTGCTTTGCTGACAGATTTGAAGACCAAGAAAGAACTTCACCTCACCCATCATGGACATCTGATATTGATCTTGAATCATGTGTCCAAACTCATCACTGTATCTTTTGTCAGTGCAACCGAAGATAATGTCATCCACATAGATCTGGCACACAAACAATTCACCATCGTATGTCTTCATGAAGAGAGTGGGATCTAGGGAACCAGGTTTGAAGCCTTTGCTCTTCAAGAAGTCTTTAAGTGTGTCATACCAAGCACGAGGGGCTTGTTTGAGGCCATACAGTGCCTTGTTGAGCTTGTAAACCATATCAGGATGTTTTGGATCTTCAAAGCCACGTGGTTGTGCAACATACACTTCTTCTTCAATCTTGCCATTGAGAAAGGCACTCTTCACATCCATCTGATACAAAAGGATGTTGTGGTGGTTGGCATAGGCTAGCAGAATGCGAATGGCTTCAAGCCTAGCCACCGGAGCAAATGTTTCATCGAAGTCAATCCCTTCAACTTGAGTGTATCCTTGAGCAACGAGACGAGCCTTGTTTCTGGCAACTTGACCATGCTCATCTTGTTTGTTGCGATAGATCCATTTTGTGCCTATGATATTGTGCTTACGAGGATCAGGACGCTTGACCAGTTCCCATACATTGTTCAACTCGAACTGTTGAAGCTCTTCTTGCATAGCTTGAATCCATTCAGGTTCCATGAGGGCTTCAGCAACTTTCTTGGGTTCAAATATGGAGACAAATGCAAAGTGCCCACAGAAATTTGCTAGCTGTGTTGCTCTTGAACGAGTAAGGGGACCTAGTGCATTGATGCTGTCAATTATATTCTCAATCTATACTTCATTTGCAACACGAGGATGAACTGGACGAAGATTTTTCCCTTGCTGATCATCGTCTTCCTCTTCAGCATTGGCTTCAAGCTGAGTAGAGTCTTCAGGTTAATTTGGTGTAGAAATGATAAGTTCCTCTTCAGCCTATCCCTCTGAAGGTACGATTTCTCCAGTACCCATAAGCTTGATGGATTCACTCGGTGAGACTTCATCTAGCACATTTGGCAGGTGCTCTCTTTGCGAGCCATTAGTTTCATCGAACCGCACATCCACAGTTTCAACCACTTTATAGTGAAAGAGGTTGAAGACTCTATAGGAGTGCGAATACCTTCCGTAACCAAGCATAAAACCTTCATGTGCTTTCGGTGCAAATTTTGAAGTGTGATGCGGATCTTTGATCCAGCACCTAGCACCAAATACTCTTAAGTAGCTTACGTTTGGCTTCTTACCAGTCAGTAGCTCATATGATGTCTTCTTTAGAAACTTGTGAAGATAAACACGGTTGATGACATGGCATGCAGTATCAATAGCTTCAGGCCAGAACTTCCTTGGAGTCTTTTACTCATCAAGCATCGTCCGAGCCATCTCAATGAGTGTCCTGTTCTTGCACTCCATGATGCCATTCTGCTGAGGTGTGTATGGAGAAGAGAACCCATGAGTGATGCCCAATGTATCAAGATAGGTGTCGAGGCCAGTGTTCTTGAACTCTGTGCCGTTGTCACTTCTGATGTGCTTGATCTTGATGCCATAGTTCGTCATGGCACGATTGGCAAATCGTCTGAAGACATCCTGCACTTCAGTCTTGTAGAGAATTATATGCACCCAGGTATATCTAGAGTAATCATCAACAATAACGAACCCATAGAGACAAGCAGTGGTAGTAAGTGTGGAGTAATTAGTAGGGCCGAATAGGTCCATGTGAAGCAGCTCGAAAGGACGTGATGTCGTCATGATTGTCTTTGAAGGATGCTTGGCCCTAGTCATCTTCCCGGCTTCGCAGGCACCACACAGATGATCCTTTTTGAACTTGACGCCCTCGATGCCTACGGCATGCTTCTTCTTCACGAGAGTGTACAAGTTCCTCATGCCAGCATGCCCTAGCCTCCGATGCCAGAGCCAGCACTCTGAAGCTTTTGCTAGAAGACATACGGCCAACTGTGGTCCTGCTGAGAAATCTACCATGTACATATCACCTTTTCGGTACCCTTCAAAGACTAGAGACTTGTCAGATTCCATTAGAACAAGGCGACGATATTTTCCAAATATCACAATCATGTTCAAGTCACAAAGCATTGAGACAGACATTAAGTTGAAACCAAGGGATTCAACAAGCATCACTTTATCCATGTGCTGATCCTTTGAGATTGAAACTCTACCTAGACCCAATACCTTGCTTTTGCCAGTGTCAGCAAATGTGATGTGACTCTTGTCAGATGGACGTAAGGTTGAGTCCATGAGAAGACTTCGATCGCCAATCATGTGGTTAGTGCATCCACTGTCAATAATCCATTCTGAAGCAGCTGGTGTCATACCCTACAATGCAGTTAGGGGGATATGCTTCACGAAGGGTATTGTGAAGCATAAACATTTGACGAGCAAGTGGATTATGAAAACTCAGATCCAGGTTAGGACTGATAGGATGATTGGCAAGCGACTCAGGAACAAAATACATAGTAAGACCATTTGGGCATTTATCTTGCGCCCCACAATATGTTTTAGGTCTCCAGCAATAGCATCTGACACCTTTGATTTCCGGCCGGAGACCCTTCCCTGCAAAAGAGAGTTAAGTTTTCTTAACCACCCACATTTTCAGGGGTGGCTTCGAAGCAATGAGTCTAAGTGCAACATCTGAGAACTTTGGCTTTGGAGCCCTAGAAAATAGTCTCGCGGGAGGTGAATAATACTCATAAGAATAGGCGGAATAGTTCTTGGTCTTATGAACATGGCAGTTCGATGAAACACGCTCATATTCATAGGCCTGAGTATGGTTACCCTGCAAAACATTAGTGTTAGGGTGACTCTAGTGAGTCCTCTGTCTGTATGAAGCCTTTGGACCATATGAAGCCTTTGGTCTGGGGTTTGTCTTCTTCCCAGGTGGTGTCATGATGACATTCACCTGAAGATTTTCAAGACAACTCTTGGGCACCCAGATCTTCTTCAAAGGTGGTCCATTCCTGTAGTTAGTACCAATATACCTGGCAAACACTTCACCATTCTGATTCTTAAACAGTTTATAGTTTGCATCAAATGATTCATCAATGATAATCGGGTTAGCACAAGTGAAGCCATATAAGGTAGATGAATCCACTGAAGGTCCCTTTGTAGCAACCCATGTGGTTTTGGGGTACTGCTCAGGCTTCCAGTAAGAACCATCAATGTTCATTTTCCTCTCGAACCCAACACCCTCTTTCCTAGGGTTTCAGTTCAGAATCTGTTTCTTGAGGACATCACATAGTGTCTGATGCCCTTTGAGACTTTTGTACATTCCTGTCTCAAACAATGCCTTCAACCTGGCATTCCCATCACCAATAGTAGTGGTATCCTCAGCAGAGGGTTAGTTACCACATCAACAGTTGAAGATATTGCAACAGTAGTAGCAGTAGAACATCCAGCAACAGAAGTAGCGTTATCACGCTCAAGGAATTTTAGACATGGTGGTTCAAATCCTTCCTGAGCGGAACTGATCTGTTGAGCGCGAAGTGATTCATTCTCCTTTTGAAGATCTTCATGAGCCGATCTCAAGTTCTCAAGCTCTTGCTTCCTTTGAAGATAATCATAGGAGAGCTTTTCATGAGTAGTTGAGAGCGTTTCATGATGACTTTCAAGTTCTTCGTACTTATCATGAAGATTTTTAATGTATTCAATTAAGGACTGAGTTCGAGTCATTTCCGCGTCCAACAGGTCATCACTTTTGTCTAACAGTTTTTGAATATGTTCCATAGCAGTCTGTTGCTGTGTTGCAATTTTAGCAAGTGTTTTGTAGCTAGGTTTAGATTTACATTCAGAGTCATCTTCACTTGATGTTTTATAGTGAGCATCGTGTGAGTTTACCTTGGCACCACGTGCCATGAAGCAAAAGGTGGGTGCAGAGTCATCCTCATCATTAGCATCAGCGTTGGTGAAGAGGCCATCGTCTTTAGTGTTGAAGATGGACTTGTCGATGTATGCTGAAGCTAAGGCCAGGCTTGCCATGCCTGAATCAGATTCCTCTTCAGACTCCATCTCCACCTCCTCAGATGCAGACTCCTCCTCTGAATCCATCTCCTTGCCAACAAATGCATGAGCCTTGCTAGATGAGATCTTCTTGTGTGATGAAGACTTCAACAAAGACTTGGAAGAAGACTTTGAGGATTTCTTCTTCTTCTTCTTGTCATCAGAATCATATTCCTTGCTCTTCTTCTTCTTCTTGTTCTCATTGTCCCATTGAGGACATTCAGAGATGTAGTGACCAGGTTTCTTGCACTTGTGGCACGTTCTCTTATTGTAGTCATGGGAGGAAGCTTCATCATTTCTTGAGATGGATCTTGAAGACTGTCTGGAGCCTTTCTTCCTGGTGAAACTTTGGAACTTCTTCACGAGCATGGCAAGTTCCTTTCCAATGTCTTCAGGATCCTCAGAACTGCAGTCAGATTCTTCTTCAGATGAGGAAACAACCTTTGCCTTCAGAGCACGAGCTCGGCCATAGTTGGGACCATAGATATCTCTTTTCTCAGATAGCTGGAACTCATGTGTGTTGAGCCTCTCAAGTATGTCAGATGGATCGAGAGTCTTGAAGTCAGGGCGTTCTTGAATCATCAGGGCCAGGGTGTTAAACGAGCTGTCGAGTCATCTCAAGAGTGTCTTGACGATTTCATGCTTGGTGATATCAGTGGCGCCGAGTGCATGAAGCTCATTTGTGATGTCAGTGAGGCAATCAAACATCAGCTGAACATTCTCATTGTCATTTCTCTTGAAGCGGTTGAAGAGATTGCGAAGAACACTGATCCTCGAGTCTCTCTGGGTTGAGACGCCTTCATTGACCTTGGAGAGCCAGTCCCAGACTAGCTTCGTAGTTTCCAGAGCACTCACACGGCCATACTATCCTTTGGTCAGATGACCACAGATGATGTTCTTGGCAGTAGAATCTAACTGAATGAACTTCCTAACATCAGCTGGGGTGACGCCTTCACTGGCCTTGGGAACGCCGTTCTTGACGACATACCAGAGGTCGACATCAATGGCTTCAAGATGCATGCGCATCATATTCTTCCAGTAGGGGTAATCAGTGCCATCGAAGAGAGGGCATGCAATGGAGACTTTGATTATCCCTGCAGTCGACATAGCTAAAACTCCAGGTGGTTAAACCGAATCACACAGAACAAGGGAGCACCTTGCTCTGATACCAATTGTAAGTGCTAGTTATCGACTAGAGGGGGGGGGGTGAATAGGCGATTTTTACGAAAGTCTTCAAAATACGAGGGCTTTGAAGACAAACAGTAGAAATGAACCTATTAATATGCAGTGGAAGGTAGAATACACCATACAAGCCATAGACAAGTAAGCAATGAAGTGAGAGCACGACGACTATCAGCAGCTAGGTAGTATGGATCAGGTTGGAAGATAGTATGAAGCCAAATAACAACAATCTTCACACAATGAAGTCAATCAGATCATGCATGCGGGTAATGACTTCACAAAGACAAATTGTAAGTAAAGAGAGGTAAAGGATAGAACAGTTGCTTGGTGAGGACAAGGATTTTTTGGACCAGTTCCAGTTGCTGTGACAACTGTACGTCTGGTTAGGGAGGCTGGGATTCAACTCAGAAGACCGTGTCTTCACCTTATTCTTCTTGAGCTAAGGACACACAATCCTCGCCCAATCACTCTGGTAAGTCTTCAAGGTAGACTTCCAAACCTTCACAGACTTCGTTCACCGACAATCCACAATGACTCTTGGATGCTCAGAACACGACGCCTAACCGGCTCGAGGATTCACAGTCCTCAAGTGTAACAAGTCTTCAGATCACGCAGATAGAAAGACTTCAGTCATGCCTAACACTCTTTGGCTCTGGGTGTTTAGGGCTTTGTCCTCGCAAGGATTTCTCTCTCAAAGGCTTCGGAGGTGGGTTGCTCTCAAACGACAAAAGCCGTGTACTAACTCTGAGCAGCCACCAATTTATGGTGTAGGGGGTGGGCTATTTATAGACAGGAGGCAACCCGACCTGATTTGTCCGAAATGACCCTCGGTCACTAAGGAACTGACACGTGTCCAAGGTCAGATTTCAAACACACACGACAGCTTGACTTGGGTTACAAGTAAAGCCGACTTATCCAGCTCTGGATAAGATTTGCTCTCATTGTCTTCGCTCGAAGACATAGGATTTGGTTGAGCATCACTTCAGTCACTCTGACTTTGTTCACTTGGACCCCACTTAACAATATGGTTGTTCCTATGACTCAACAAAGAAGAAAAGGAAACTAAGAAACAACTATGTCTTCACACTCCATAGTCTTCATATGATGTCTTCTCATGTCATAGTCTTCAATGTGAATCACTTCACAAACCACCATTATCTTCAATGTCTTCACACATTTTTAGGGGTCATCTCTGGTAGGAAAACCGAATCAATGAGGGACTACTACTTGTGTTATCCTGCAATTCTCACAAACACATTAGTCCCTCAACCAAGTTTGTCGTCAACACTCCAAAACCAACTAGGGGTGGCACTAGATGCACTTACACACTTTCTTGCCGGGAATGCACGGAAGAGTTTCTTAAGATAGAGCCATGAAAACACAAGTTAGGGAGTAGAACAATTTGAAATATAGGACACTATGGTGAACAATTTGAATAATATCCTTATTGTAGTATAGTGAGAGCAGAGTATATGACACACACCATAAGTAGGTGACGTCAATATTTCACCCGAAGGAGTATTCAACTTTTAATGGTCAAGATAAATGAGCATAGCTGCATTTCACTGAAGATGCTCTAGCCATAGTGTGAAATTCATTTGGAAAATCGGAAAACACAGGGTTATTATACCATTGCCTTTGGAATTGAACACATATAACCAGAACAACTGAAATATGTTTCCATAATTCTTCATGGTACACAGCCAAATTGTAAATTATTAATATATTTCATTACTTATTTGAATCTATAAAGGAATTTTTGGACTCCACTAATAACATCAACACTATAATCCCATGATGCATACTGTATACAGTTTCTAGAGCATATGTAAGTAAAATGCAAACATTGGATCATGATGCAGGGACAGGTAAACAATTCCTTGCTTTGTGAGGCAAAACTACCCTTTCATTAGTCATGTAGAACATTCACTTTTTATCACTTAGCTAATACATCATGCAACAACAGAAATCCAAATTAGCAGGAAAAGAAAATTCTTGCATCATCAATTCCCTATTGCTCCTCCCTCACTTACTCAGATCCAATATCATCCCCTCCTACAACAAGGAATCATTAGTCAGACATGAGAATGTGCAGAATTGTGTATGTCAGGGAGGAAAAATAGATCAGAGAAAGAGATGTACCGACTTGTTGCATCCATCACCGACCAAAGCTGTGGATCTATTAGTGCCCGGCCTCCATCCCATACCAATAACTCGCATCGCTGGTTTGGTGGCCAGTGCCTCACCGGCGGCGACAACGGCGAGCGATGACCGAGTGGGGGATTGACGGCAGCGAAGCGGAGGATCGGTGAGCGGCGCATTCTGGAGGATCGGTGGCGGAGGCCAAGTTGGAGGATCGGCGGCGGATGCCAAGTTTAGGATCAATGCCGGCGGCCGAGTACAGGCGGCGGGCGGCGATCGATTGGAGAGGCAGGGGCCCATGCTCATGTTCGTGGGGCGTCACAGGAGGAGCGGGGGTGCGTGGTGCGGGGGCAGCGGCCAAGCGAAGGTCATGGGGGATTAGATCGGTCGCGCGTGGTGCGGGGTTGTTTTTTCTTACGAAGGGCCAGGGATTAGTGGTGGATGGATTAGTGGCTTGCTAGCGTTAAGCATAGAGACACCATGAACCATTAGATCGTGTTATTAGGCGTCTGAGATGATTTGGATCTGCCCCATCTCATGCTTTTATAGGGGTAATAGATGCTCACGTTGGTGGGGTAGTTTTGCCTTATCGCGTTGGTTTTCCCCGAAGAGGAAGGGATGATGCAGCAAAGTAGCGTAAGTATTTCCCTCAGTTTTTGAGAACCAAGGTATCAATCCGGTAGGAGGCTACGCGCTAGTCGCTTGTACATGCACAAAACAAATAAATCCTCGCAACCAACGCGATAAGGGGTTGTCAATCCCTACACGGCCACTTACGAGAGTGAGATCTGATAGATATGATAAGATAATATTTTTCTGATAAAGATGCAAAGCAAAATAAAAGAAAAGTAAAATCAAAGGAAATAACTAAGTATTGGGAATTAATATGATGAAGATAGACCCGGGGGCCATAGGTTTCACTAGTGGCTTCTCTCGAGAGCATAAGTATTCTACGGTGGGTGAACGAATTACTGTTGAGCAATTGACAGAATTGAGCATAGTTATGAGAATAACTAGGTATGATCATGTATATAGGCATCACGTCCGAGACAAGTAGACTGACTCCTGCCTGCATCTACTACTATTACTCCACTCATCGACCGCTATCCAGCATGCATCTAGAGTATTAAGTTAATGAAAACAGAGTAACGCCTTAAGCAAGATGACATGATGTAGAGGGATAAAATCATGCAATATGATGAAAACCCCATCTTGTTATCCTTGAAGGCAACAATACAATACGTGCCTTTCTGCCCCTACTGTCACTGGGAAAGGACACCACAAGATTGAACCCAAAGCTAAGCACTTCTCCCATTGCAAGAAAGATCAATCTAGTAGGCCAAACCAAACTGATAATTCGAAGAGACTTGCAAAGGTAACCAATCATACATAAAAGAATTCAGAGAAGATTCAAATATTGTTCATAGATAGACTTGATCATAAACCCACAATTCATCGTTCTCAACAAACACAACGCAAAAAGAAGATTACATCGAATAGTTCTCCACAAGAGAGGGGGAGAACATTGTATTGAGATCCAAAAAGAGAGAAGAAGCCATCTAGCTACTAACTATGGACCCGTAGGTCTGAGGTGAACTACTCACACTTCATCGGAGGGGCTATGGTGTTGATGTAGAAGCCCTCTGTGATCGATACCCCCTCTGGCGGAGCTCCGAAACAGGCCCCAAGATGGGATCTCGTGGATACAGAAAGTTACGGCGGTGGAATTAGGGTTTTGGCTCCGTATCTGATCAGTTGGGGGTACGTAGGTATATATAGGAGGAAGGAGTACATCGGTGGAGCAACAGGGGGCCCACGAGGGTGGAGGGCGTGCCTGGGGGTGATACGTCTCCAACGTATCTATAATTTTTGATTGCTCCATGCTATATTATCTACTGTTTTGGACTATATTGGGCTTTATTTTCCACTTTTATATTATTTTTGGGACTAACCTATTAACCGGAGGCCCAGCCCAGAATTGCTGTTTTTTGCCTATTTCAGTGTTTCGAAGAAACGGGATATCAAACGGAGTCCAAACGGAATGAAACCTTCGGGAACGTGATTTTCTCACCGAACGTGATCCAGGAGACTTGGACCCTACGCCAAGGTATCAGAGAGGCGGTCACGAGGGTGGGGGGCGCGCCCTCCCCTGCCTCGTGGGCCCCTCGGAGCTCCACCGACATACTTCTTCCTCCTATATATACCTACGTACCCACAAATGAACAGAGACGGAGCCAAAAACCTAATTCCACCGCTGCAACTTTCTGCATCCACGAGATCCCATCTTGGGGCCTGTTCCGGAGCTCCGCCGGAGAGGGTATCGATCACGGAGGGCTTCTACATCAACACCATAGCCCCTCCGATGAAGTGTGAGTAGTTCACCTCAGACCTACGGGTCCATAGTTAGTAGCTAGATGGCTTCTTCTCTCTTTTTGGATCTCAATACAATGTTCTCCCCCTCTCTTGTGGAGAACTATTCGATGTAATCTTCTTTTTGCGGTGTGTTTGTTGAGACCGATGAATTGTGGGTTTATGATCAAGTCTATCTATGAACAATATTTGAATCTTCTCTGAATTCTTTTATGTATGATTGGTTATCTTTGCAAGTCTCTTCGAATTATCAGTTTGGTTTGGCCTACTAGATTGATCTTTCTTGCAATGGGAGAAGTGCTTAGCTTTGGGTTCAATCTTGCGGTGTCCTTTACCAGTGACAGAAGGGGCAGCAAGGCACGTATTGCATCGTTGCCATCGAGGATAACAAGATGTGGTTTATTTCATATTGCATTAATTTATCTCTCTACATCATGTCATCTTGCTTAAAGCATTACTCTGTTTTAACTTAATACTCTAGATGCATGCTGGATAGCGGTCGATGAGTGGAGTAATAGTAGTAGATGCAGAATCGTTTCGGTCTACTTGTCACGGACGTGATGCCTATATACATGATCATGCCTAGATATTCTCATAACTATGCTCAATTCTGTCAATTGCTCAACAGTAATTTGTTCACCCACCGTAGAATACTTATGCTCTTGAGAGAAGCCACTAGTGAAACCTATGGCCCCGGGTTCTATTCTCATCATATCAATCTCCATCACTTTAATCTTGCTTTGCTTTTTTACTTTGCCTTTTACTTTGCATCTCTATACCAAAAATACCAAAAATATTATATCTATCAGATCTCACTCTCGTAAGTGACCGTGAAGGGATTGACAACCCCTAATCGCGTTGGTTGCGAGTAGCTATCATTTTGTGCAGGTACGAGGGACTTGAGTGTGGCCTCCTACTGGATTGATACCTTGATTCTCAAAAACTGAGGGAAATACTTACGCTACTCTACTGCATCATCCTTTCCTCTTCGGGGAAATCCAACGCAAGCTCAAGAGGTAGCAGGGGGGGGGGTAGGCGCGCCCCTACCTTGTGGCCTCCTCTTTTGTGTCTTGACGTAGGGTCCAAGTCTCCTGGGCCTTGTTCATTGAGAAAATCACGTTCTCGAAGGTTTCATTCTGTTTGGACTCCGTTTGATATTCCTTTTCTTTGAAACCGTAAAACAGGCAAAAAACATCAATTCTGGGCTGGGCCTCCGGTTAATAGGTTAGTCCCAAAAATAATATAAAAGTGGATAATAAATCCCAATAATGTCCAAAACAGTAGATAATATAGCATGGAGCAATCAAAAATTATAGATACGTTGGAGACGTATCAAGCATCCCCAAGCTTAATTCCTGCTCATCCTCGAGCAGGTAAATGATAAAAACATAATTTTTGATGCGGAGTGCTACTTGGCATAATTTTAATGTAATTATTCTTAATTGTGGTATGAATATTCAGATCCGAAAGATTCAAGATAAAATTTTAATATTGATAGAAAAATAATAATACTTCAAGCATACTAACAAAGCAATCATGTCTTCTCAAAATAACATGGCCAAAGAAAGTTATCCCTACAAAATCATATAGTCTGGCTATGCTCCATCTTCACCACACAAAATATTTAAATCATGCACAACCCCGATGACAAGCCAAGCAATTGTTTCATACTTTTGGTGTTCTCAAACTTTTTCAATCTTCACGCAATACATGAGCGTGAGCCATGGATATAGCACTATAAGTGGAATAGAATGGTGGTTGTGGAGAGGAAAAAAAGGGAGAAGATAATCTCACATCAACTAGGCATATCAACGGGCTATGGAGATGCACATCAATAGATATCAATGTGAGTGAGTAGGGATTGCCATGCAACAGATGCACTAGAGCTATAAGTATATGAAAGCTCAACAAAAGAAACTAAGTGGGTGTGCATCCAACTTGCTTGCTCATGAAGACCTAGGGCAATTTGAGGAAGCCCATCATTGGAATATACAAGCCAAGTTCTATAATGAAAAATTCCCACTAGTATATGAAAGTGATAACACAGGAGACTCTCTATCATGAATATCATGGTGCTACTTTGAAGCACAAGTGTGGTAAAAGGATATTAACATTGTCCCTCTCTCTTTTTCTCTCATTTTTTCATTTTTTCATTTGGGCCTTTTCTCTTTTTTATGGCCTCTTTTCTTATTTATTTATTTATTTATTTATTTTTTGTCCAGAATCTCATCCCAACTTGTGGGGTAATCATAGTCTCCATCATCCTTTCCTCATTGGGACAATGCTCTAATAATGATGATCATCACACTTTTATTTTTCTTACAACTCAACAATTACATCTTGATACTTAGAACAAAATATGACTCTATATGAATGCCTCCGGCGGTGTACCAGGATATGCAATGAATCAAGAGTGACACGTATGAAAGAATTATGAATGATGGGTTTGCCACAAATACGATGTCAACTACATGATCATGCTAAGCAATATGACAATGATGGAGTGTGTCATAATAAACAGAATGGTGGAAAGTTGCATGTCAATATATCTCGGAATGGCTATGGAAATACCATAATAGGTAGGTATGGTGGCTGTTTTGAGGAAGGTATATGGTGGGTGTATGATACCGGCGAAAGGTGCGCGGTATTAGAGAGGCTAGCAAAGGTGGAAGGGTGAGAAAAGTGCGTATAATCCATGGACTCAACATTAGTCATAAAGAACCCATATACTTATTGCAAAAATCTAAAAGTTATCAAAGCTAAGTATTACGCGCATGCTCCTAGGGGGATAGATTGGTAGGAAAATACCATCGCTCGTCCCCGACCGCCACTCATAAGGAAGACAATCAAAAAATAAATCATGCTCTGACTTCATCACATAACGGTTCACCATACGTGCATGCTACGGGAATCACAAACTTTAACACAAGTATTTCTAAAATTCACAACTACTCAACTAGCGTAACTCTAATATCACCATCTTCATATCTCAAAACAATTATCAAGCATCAAACTTCTCATAGCATTCAACACACTCATAAGGAAGTTCTTTTACTATTCTTGAATTCCAAGCATATTAGGATTATTTAAGCAAATTACCATGCTATTTAAGACTCTCAAAATAATCTAAGTGAAGCATGAGAGATCAATAGTTTCTATAAAACAAATCCACCACTGTGCTCTAAAAGATATAAGTGAAGTACTAGAGCAAAACTATATAACTCAAATGATATAAGTGAAGCACATAGAGTATTCTAAAAAATTCCAAATCATGTATGGCTCTCTAAAAAGGTGTGTACAGCAAGGATGATTGTGGTAAACTAAGAATTAAAGACTCAAATCATACAAGACGCTCCAAGCAAAACACATATCATGTGGCGAATAAAAATATAGCTCCAAGTAAAGTTACCGATAGAAGTAGATGAAAGAGGGGATGCCTTCCGGGGCATCCCCAAGCTTTGGCTTTTAGGTGTCCTTAGATTATCTTCGGGGTGCCATGGGCATCCCCAATCTTAGGCTCTCATCACTCCTTGTTCAATAATCCATCAAATCTTTACCCAAAAGTTGAAAACTTCACAACACAAAACTCAAAGTAGAAAATCTCGTGAGCTCCGTTAGCGAAAGAAAACAAAAGACCACTTCAAGGTACTGTAATGAACTCATTATTTATTTATATTGGTGTTAAACCTACTTTATTCCAACTTCTCTATGGTTTATAAACTATTTTACTAGCCATAGATTCATCAAAATAAGCAAACAACACACGAAAAACAGAATCTGTCAAAAACAGAACAGTCTGTAGTAATCTGTAGCTAGCGCAAGATCTGGAACCCCAAAAATTCTAAAATAAATTGCTGGACGTGAGGAATTTATCTATTAATCATCTTAAAAAATAATTAAATAAATAGCACTTTCCAAATAAAAATAGAAGCAGTTCTCGTGAGTGCTATAGTTTCTTTTTTTTACAGCAAGTGTAACAAGACTTTCCCCAAGTCTTCCAAACGGTTCTACTTGGCACAAACACTAATTAAACACAAAAAAAACAACCAAAACAGAGGCTAGATAATTTATTTATTACTAAAAAAGAGCAAAAGGCAAGGAATAAAAATAAAAGTGGGTTGCCTCTCAACAAGCGCTATCGTTTAACGCCCCTAGCTAGGCATAACAAGCAAGGATAGATCTAGGTATTGCCGTCTTTGGTAGGCAATCCATAAGTGGCTCTCATAATAGATTCATAAGGTAATTTAATTTTCTTTCTAGGAAAGTGTTCCATGCCTTTCCTTAATGGAAATTGGAATCTAATACTTCCTTCCTTCATATCAATAATTGCACCAATCGTTCTAAGGAAAGGTTTACCAAGAATAATAGGACATGAAGGATTGCAATCTATGTTAAGAACAATAAAATATACGGCACATAATTCCTATTTGCAACAATAAGAACATCATTAATTCTTCCCATAGGTTTCTTAATAGTGGAATCCGCAAGGTGCAAGTTTAGAGAGCAATCATCAAAATCACGGAAACCCAACAAATCACATGAAGTCTTTGGAATCGTGGAAACACTAGCACCCAAATCACACAAAGCATAGCATTCATGATATTTAATTTTGATTTTAATAGTTGGTTCCCACTCATCATAGAGTTTTCTAGGGATAGAAACTTCCAATTCAAGTTTTTCCTCATAAGATTGCATCAAGGCATCAACGATATGTTTAGTAAACGCTTTATTTTGACTATAAGCATGAGGAGAATTTAGCACGGATTGCAACAAGGAAATACAATCAATCAAAGAGCAATTTTCATAGTTAAATTCCTTGAAATCCATAATAGTGGGTTTAGCAACATCTAGGGTTTTAATTTCTTCAATCCCACTTTTATCAATTTTAGCATCAAGATCAAAAAATTCTGAATTCTTGGAACGCCTTCTAGGTAAA
Organism: Triticum urartu; assembly: GCF_003073215.2. Classification (NCBI taxonomy): domain Eukaryota; kingdom Viridiplantae; phylum Streptophyta; class Magnoliopsida; order Poales; family Poaceae; genus Triticum; species Triticum urartu. Next base: position 52,125,585 of record NC_053028.1, on the reverse strand, counting down.
GGTGGATCATATTCAGTCCCATCATTATCAAGATTCATATTGCAAAACAAAGATTTAATAGGGGAAACATCAATAAATTTTAGATCTTCATCTTTATTTTCATAGCAATCCGTTTAGCGGCCATCCTATTAACTAAGGTAGCCTGCCTATCCGAAATTTCAGCAGTCAATTTCTCAAGACGAGCAATCTGGGATCTTAAACCATCAAATTCTTTAGACATATCATCAAGCTCTTTATTCATAAAACTCATAAAACTTTTCTGTTCCTTAAGCTCGTTTCTAAAGAAACTATTATGTTCAAATTGCAAAACCACAAAACTCCTGACATTGCTTTCGATCTCTTCTAACCTTTTAAGGTGAAGATCACCAAATTTAGGTAGAGCCATAGTGACAAGCAAGCAAATTAACACACAAGCAAACAAAAAGCAAGCGGGCAAAAAGAGGCAAATAGAGAAAGGGAGGGAGGATAGAGAGAGAGGGCGAATAAAACGGCAAGGGTGAAGTGGGGGAGAGGAAAATGAGAGGCAAATGGCAAATAATGTAATGCGGGAGATAGGGTATGTGATGGGTACTTGGTATATTGACTTTTGCGTAGACCTCCCTGGCAACGGCGCCAGAAATCCTTCTTACTACCTCTTGAGCACTACGTTGGTTTTCCCAGAAGAGGAAGGGATGATGCAGCAAGGTAGCGTAAGTATTTCCCTCAGTTTTTGAGAACCAAGGTATCAATCCAGTAGGAGGCTACGCGCCAGTCCCTCGTACCTGCACAAAACAAATAAATCCTCGCAACCAACGCGATAAGGGGTTGTCAATCCCTACACGGCCACTTACGAGAGTGAGATCTGATAGATATGATAAGATAATATTTTTGGTATTTTTATGATAAAGATGCAAAGCAAAATAAAAGCAAAGTAAAAGCAAAGGAAATAACTAAGTATTGGGAGATTAATATGATGAAGATAGACCCGGGGGCCATAGGTTTCACTAGTGGCTTCTCTCGAGAGCATAAGTATTCTACGGTGGGTGAATGAATTACTATTGAGGAATTGACAGAATTGAGCATAGTTATGAGAAATCTAAGTATGATCATGTATATAGGCATCACGTCCGAGACAAGTAGACCGACTCCTGCCTGCATCTACTACTATTACTCCACTCATCGACATCTATCCAGCATGCATCTAGAGTATTAAGTTAATGAAAACAGAGTAACACCTTAAGCAAGATGACATGATGTAGAGGGATAAACTCATGCACTATGATGAAAACCCCATCTTGTTATCCTCGATGGCAACAATACAATACGTGCCTTGCTGCCCCTACTATCACTGGGAAAGGACACCGCAAGATTGAACCCAAAGCTAAGCACTTCTCCCACTGCAAGAAAGATCAATCTAGTAGGCCAAACCAAACTGATAATTCGAAGAGACTTGCAAAAGATAACCAATCATACATAAAAGAATTCAGAGAAGATTCAAATATTGTTCATAGATAGACTTGATCATAAACCCACAATTCATCGGTCTCAACAAACACAACACAAAAAGAAGATTACATCGAATAGTTCTCCACAAGAGAGGGGGAGAACATTGTATTGAGATCCAAAAAGAGAGAAGAAGCCATCTAGCTACTAACTATGGACCCGTAGGTCTGAGGTGAACTACTCACACTTCATCGGAGGGGCTATGGTGTTGATGTAGAAGCCCTCCGTGATCGATACCCCCTCCGGCGGAGCTCCGGAACAGGCCCCAAGATGGGATCTCGTGGATACCGAATGTTACGGCGGTGGAATTAGGGTTTTGGCTCTGTATCTGAACGTTTGGGGGTACGTAGGTATATATAGGAGGAAGGAGTACGTCGGTGGAGCAACAGGGGGCCCACGAGGGTGGAGGGCGCTCCTGGCGGGGGGGGGGGGTAGGCTTTCCCCCTACCTCGTGGCCTCCTCTTTTGTGTCTTGACATAGGGTCCAAGTCTCCTGGGTCTTGTTCGTTGAGAAAAACACGTTCCCGAAGGTTTCATTCCATTTGGACTCCGTTTTATATTCCTTTTCTTCGAAACCCTAAAACAGGCAAAAAAGCAATTCTGGGCTAGGCCTCCGGTTAATAGGTTAGTCCCAAAAATAATATAAAAGTGGACAATAAAGCCCAATAATGTCCAAAACAGTAGATAATATAGCATGGAGTAATAAAAAATTATAGATACGTTGGAGACGTATCATGCATTGAATACTATGAGAAGTTTGATACTTGATAATTGTTTTGAGATATGGAGATGGTGATATTAGAGTCATGCTAGTTGAGTAGTTGTGAATTTGAGAAATGCTTGTGTTGAAGTTTGTGATTCCCGTAGCATGCACGTATGGTGAACCGTTATGTGATGAAGTCAGAGCATGATTTATTTATTGATTGTCTTCCTTATGAGTGGCGGTCGGGGACGAGTGATGGTCTTTTCCTACCAATCTATCCCCCTAGGAGCATGCGCGTAATACTTTGTTTTGATAACTAATAGATTTTTGCAGCAAGTATGTGAGTTCTTTATGACTAATGTTGAGTCCATGGATTATACGCACTCTCACCCTTCCACCATTGCTAGCCTCTCTAATATCGCGCAACTTTCTCCGGTATCATACACCCACCATATACTTTCCTGAAAACAGCCACCATACCTACCTATTATGGCATTTCCATAGCCATTCCGAGATATATTGCCATGCAACTTTCCAGCGTTCCGTTAATATGACACGCTTCATCATTGTCATATTGCTTGCATGATCATGTAGTTGACATTGTATTCGTGGCAAAGCCACCGTTCATAATTCTTCATACATGTCACTCATGTATCATTGCACATCCCGGTACACCGCCAGAGGCATTCACATAGAGTCATATTGTGTTCTAAGTATTGAGTTGTAAGTAAAAGAAGTGTGATGATCATCATTATTAGAGCATTGTCCCAAGTGAGGAAAGGATGATGGAGACTATTATTCCCCCACAAGTCGGGATGAGACTCCGGACGAAAAAAAAGAAGAGAAAAGAGGCCAAAAATAAAAAAAAGGAAAGAAGGCCCAAATAAAAAAAATGAGAGAAAAAGAGAGAAGGGGCAATGCTACTATCCTTTTTCCACACTTGTGCTTCAAAGTAGCACCATGTTCTTCATATAGAGAGTCTCTTATGATATCACTTTGATATACTAGTGGGAATTTTTCATTATATAACTTGTCTTGTATATTCCAATGATGGGCTTCCTCAAAATGCCCTAGGTCTTCATGAGCAAGCAAGTTGGATGCACACCCACTTAGTTTCTTTTGTTGAGCTTTCATATACTTTTAGCTCTTGTGCATCCGTTGCGTGGAAATTCCTACTCACTCACATTGATATCTATTGATGGGCATCTCCATAGCCCGTTGATACTCCTAGTTGATGTGAGACTATCTTCTCCTTTTTGTCTTCTCCACAACCACCATTCTATTCCACCCATAGTGCTATATCCATGGCTCACGCTCATATATTGCGTGAAGATTGAAAAAGTTTGAGAATATCAAAAGTATGAAACAATTGCCAGGCTTGTCATCGGGGTTGTGCATGATTTAAATATTTTGTGTGGTGAAGATAGATCATAGCCAGACTATATTATTTCGTAGGGATAACTTTCTTTGGCCATGTTATTTTGAGAAGCCATAATTGCTTAGTTAGTATGCTTGAAGTATTATTATTTTTATGTCAATATTAAACTTTTATATTGAATCTTTCGGATCTGAACATTCATGCCACAATAAAGAAAAATTACATTGAGAAATATGTTAGAAATCATTCCACATCAAAAATTCTTCTTTTATCATGTACCTACTCGAGGACGAGCAGGAATTAAGCTTGGGGATGCTTGATACGTCTCCAACGTATCTATAATTTTTGATTGCTCCATGCTATTATATTATCTATTTTGGATGTTAATGGGCTTTATTTTACACTTTTATATCATTTTTGGGACTAACCTACTAACCGGAGGCCCAGCCCAAATTGCTGTTTTTTTGCCTATTTTAGGGTTTTGCCGAAATGCAATATCAAGCGGAGTCCAAACGGAATGAAACCTTCAGGAACGTGATTTTCTCAACAAACGTGATCCAGGAGACTTGGAGTGGGCGTCAAGAAACAACTTAGGAAGCCACGAGGCAGGGGGGCGCGCCTACCCCCCTGGGCGCACCCTCCACCCTCGTGGGCCCTTCGTTGCTCCACCGACGTACTTCTTCCTCCTATATATATCCACGTACCCCCCAAACATCCAGGAGCACAACGAAAACCTAATTCCACCACCGCAACCTTCTGTACCTGAGAGATCCCATCTCGGGGCCTTTTTCAGAGCTCCGCTGGAGGGGGCATTGATCACGGAGGGCCTCTACATCAACTCCATTGCCTCTTCAGTGATGTGTGAGTAGTTTACTTCAGACCTACGGGTCCATAGTTATTAGCTAGATGGCTTCTTCTCTCTCTTTGGATCTCAATACAAAGTTCTCCTCGATCTTCTTGGAGATCTATTCGATGTAATCTTCTTTTGAGGTGTGTTTGTCAAGATCCGATGAATTGTGGGTTTATGATCTAGATTATCTATGAACAATATTTGATTCTCATCTGAATTCTTTTATGTATGATTGGTTTATCTTTGCAAGTCTCTTCGAATTATCAGTTTGGTTTGGCCTACTAGATTGATCTTTCTTGCAATGGGAGAAGTGCTTAGCTTTGGGTTCAATCTTGCGGTGCTCGGTCCCAGTGACAGAAAGGGAACCGACACGTATTGTATTGTTGCCATCAAGGACAAAAAGATGGGGTTTATATCATATTACATGAGTTTATCCCTCTACATCATGTCATCTTCCTTAAAACATTACTCTGTTCTTATGAACTTAATACTCTAGATGGATGCCGGATAGCGGTCGATGTGTGGAGTAATAGTAGTAGATGCAGAATCGTTTCGGTCTACTTGTCTCGGACGTGATTCCTACATACATGATCATACCTAGATATTCTCATAACTATGGTCAATTCTATCAATTGCTCGACAGTAATTCGTTTACCCACCGTAATACTTATGCTCTTGACAGAAGCCACTAGTGAAACCTATGGCCCCCGGGTCTATCTTCGATCGTATTAATCTTCCAACACTTAGTTATTTCCTTTTCCATTATTTTACTTTTCATCTTTATTTCTCTTTATCATAAAAATACCAAAAATATTATCTTATCATATCTATCAGATCTCACTCTCGTAAGTGACCTTGAAGGGCTTGACAACCCCTTTATCGCATTGGTTGCGAGGTTCTTATTTTTTTTGTGTAGGTGCGTGGGACTTGAGTGTGATCTCCTACTGGATTGATACATTGGTTCTCAAAAACTGAGGGAAATACTTACGCTACTGATACGTCCATTTTGCATCATGCTTTTATATCGATATTTATTGCATTATGGGCTGTTATTACACATTATGTCACAATACTTATGCTTATTCTCTCTTATTTTACAAGGTTTCACTACAAAAAAAAGACACATCCGTGACATTTTGGGCCGAACGAATTTTTTTTCTGTCATACATATGACACTTCTATGACGATAATTGTGACAAAACCCGGTATCATCATAGATGTGGTGGGCTCCTACTTCTATGACAAAAAATCATGACAGAAAATGGGCTTTTCGTCCTGGGCGGGCCGGAGATGCAGCTGCATGACATTCTTTGGGCCGTCCATGACGGAAAAAACCATGGTAGAAGCGAGGGGGAGGAAAATTTTGGGGAGTTCCCGGTTACGGTGGGAGGTCAGGGGCCGAGCGATGCGCGTTTCTCTTGTACACGTACGCGCATGTGTGCGAGGCGTTGACTCTAACTGAACCCGAGCGAGGCATTGGGCTCTAAATGAACCCGAGCGATTGCACTACAGGCTACGCGTTACTGAACCCAAGCGATCGATCGATGGCTGTTAACTGAACCCGATCGAGCGATTCCTTCGCTATTGCTGCTAACTGAAGCCGATCGATGCTTCCTATGGGATGAACAGTGAGCATTGCGGGGGGGGGGGGTGGTTTGGTTGAACAGTGAGCGGTGATGTTGCCTCTGGATGAACAGGACCCCGTGGTGTGGTGGAGGGCTGGATGAACAGTAGACGGTGGAGGGGTGCCTATGGAGGGGTGGTTGAATAGGACCCCGTGGTGTGGAGGGCTGGATGAACAGTAGACGGTGGAGGGGTGCCCATGGAGGGGTGGTTGAACAGGACCCCGTGGTGTGGAGGGCTGGATGAACAGGAGCCCGTGGAGGCTGGAGGAGGTCGACGGTAGCCCGTGGAGGCTGGAGGAGGTCGACGGTGGAGATGAACAGTATCCCGTGGAGTCCCGTTTTGCGGTACGCCAGACCCCTCCCGATGAACAGGACCCCCGTTTCGACCGTAGCGCTCCAACACAAGTCCGTTTCGTCCGTTTTGCGGTACGCCACACCCCTCCCGATGAACAGGACCCCCGTTTCGACCGTAGGAGGTCCGTTTCGTCCATTTTGCGGTACGCCACACCCCTGCCGATCAACATGACCCCCATTTTGACTGTAGGAGGTCCGTTTCCTCCGTTTTGCGGTACGCCAGACCCCTCCCGATCAACAGGACCCCGTTCCGAATGTAGGAGGTCCGTTTCCTCCGTTGTGCGGTATGCCAGGCCTCGTTTCCATCGCCTGTTCCGCCCAAGCCCTCCTGATGAACACGACCGCGCATTCCGTTCCGACCCAGCCGGTTGGCTCCCACGCGTTCCGTTGCCTCCCGATGAACACGACGCATTCTGTTGCCTCCCCATGACCACGACGACGACGCTGTTTCTTCGTTCCGACCCAGCCATGTACATGAGCCCTGCCATACATATGCGCGAGTAGGCGTTCAAGACCCCGCCCGTATGTACACATACGTGGGCGTATTTTCTTTGTTGCACCCTGGCCGCTGTACGTACATGTACATGTTACGTGCGTGCCTCTACTACGACACATACGCGCCTCTACTACGACACGTACGCGCCTCTACTACAACACGTGCGCGCCTCTACATCCACCAGTATATATGTACATACACGTTCGCGACCAGAATGACAATGCTACGTACGCTTCGACCAGGTGGGTCCCGACTGTCAGGCACTTCCTTTCCTGCAAAGATGTAGCTGGTTGGTCCCAGCAGTCAGGGGGGCGAATCGTTTTGTTTTTTTGCCCGGATGCACTTCCTTGCGTGCGAAGGTGTAGCTGGTGGGTCCCAGTAGTCAGGGGGAAATGTTTTTTTCGCGAAATACGGTGGCCCGTCCGGTGGGTCCCCACTGTTAGGTGGAGGAATAATTATTTCACGCGTAATAAGGAGGCACTTCCTTGCTGCGGCCGTGGACCCAGCTGTCAGCGTCTCCACGCACAGTACTCTTCCGATGTAAGTCAGTCGTTGACCACATTGACCACGCCGCGCCGAGAGCACCACGGCGGTGGACGACAGCGAGGCCTAGGAAGGGGACGACACGGAGGCAGGGAAGACTCGGCAGTTGTTTCCCATGCGGAGGGGAGTACGACTGTACGAGGGTTTACTGGTTCGTCTGCCGTCGCCGGAGAATAATAGCAGGTATGAGTGAGTAGAGGGATGGCTAGGCCAGCGATGGGAGTACGGTGGGGCGGTGAGGCCTGCGCAGAAGCACAGCCGGCCGCGGGGAGGAGGGAGCAGGCAGTCCTGCCGGCGCTTGTTTGAGCGGCTGGAGCAGGAAGAGCAGAGATTGAAGAAGCACGACGGCCGTTGGATGGACATCCAACAGTCAGTGCTTGTGCGTCAACCTTTTTTTAGGAAAGCCTCAAATCCGTGGAAAACAGCATACAACCCATCTGCCATTATTTCTAATAATTTACAGCCCATTTGCTAATTCTTAAGGTTTTTTTTGGAGCCCATATTCTTTTTGTTAGCATTACAACCCATATTGTGGCCACGGTTAAAAAATTATACGAAATTTTGCATATTTCGGTGCGGTCCGAACTATTTTTAATTCCGAAATTTCGATTCACATTCAAACTGATTTTAAAAATAAATGTATATCAATATAAAATCCAACAAATTCTCCACGCATACAAATTAATGTAATTTAAAATCTTGAAATGAAAAAAGATATTTGAAACTAATTGCCGGTTTGATGTGTTTTAAAAATGTACAACCCATTTCTCATTACTGATGGGCCATTTTCTCGGCCAGCCGAATGAAAGCTCTCCTCGTCTTGAAAGATTTGCAGCCCAACAGGCCTGACAAAGAGACTTACTTGGCAAATCACAAAAAAACTGGGCTGTGGTCATGGACCCAGCTGTCAGCCTCTCCACGTACAGTACTCTTCTGATGGAAGTCGTTCCTTGACCATGTTGACCATGCCGCGCGGAGAGCACCACGGCGGTGGACGACGGCGAGGCCTAGGAAGGGGACGATGCGGAGCCGGTGAAGACGCGGCAGTGGAAGCCCGCGCAGAGAGGAGTATGAGGGTTCACTGGTTCGGCTGCGGTGTGAGGCTGCCGTCGCCGTAGGACCTGGCCAGCGGTGGGAATAGTAGGAGGCGGTGAGGCCTCTGCGGCAGCACAGCCGGCCATGGGAGGCAGGAGCATGCGGCACGACCGCGCTGCTTTGGGCGGCTGGAGCAAGAAGACTAGAGGTTGAAGAAGCACTACGGCCGTTGGATGGACATCGTACGGTCACTGGAGCTAGAATCGTTCATATTGACTAAGTTGACAAAGCCCTTCATCCCTGTCAACTTAGTAGGCCCACAAGTCAGCCTCCCACCAAGGTGGGTGTAACACCCACGATGCGGCTATATCTCCCACGTGTCGGAGCACGACTTAGAGGCATAACCGCATTGTAGGCATGTCGTAAGAGGGGTAATCTTTACACATCCCATGTACTGAATAAGAAAGAGGTACAGAGTCGGCTTACAATCGCCACTTCACACAATACATAAATATAGCAATACATCATTTAGATACAATCAAGGTCCGGCTACGGAACCAAAATAAAGACAACCCCAAATGCATAAGATCCCCGATCGCCCCAACTGGGCTCCACTACTGATTGTCTGGAAAGGAAACGTAGTAACGTCGTGAGTCCTCATCGAACTCCCACTTGAGCTCAGTCGCATCTCCTGGAATGGTATCATCGGCACCTACATCTGGTTTTGGAAGTAATCTGTGAGTCACGGGGACTCAGCAATCTCACACCCTCGCGATCAAGACAATTTAAGCTTATGGGTAGGTAAAAGGTATGAGGTGGAGCTGCAGCAAGCACTAGCATATATGGTGGCTAACTTACACACAAGAGAGCGAGAAGAGAAGGCAAAGCACGTTCGAGAAACTATGATCAAGAAGTGATCCCAGAACTACTTACGTTCAAGCATAACACTAGACCATGTTCTCTTCCCGGACTCCGCCGAAAAGAGACCATCACGGCTACACACGCGGTTGATTCATTTTAATTATTTTAGTGTCAAGTTTTCTACAACCGGACATTAAAAAATTCCCATCTGCCCATAACCGTGGGCACGGCTTTCGAAAGTTCAAAACCCTGCAGGGGTGTCCCAACTTAGCCCATCATAAGCTCTCACGATCAACGAAGGATATTCCTTCTCCCAGGACGACCCGATCAGACTCGGAATCCCGGTTACAAGACATCTCGACAATGGTAAAACAAGACCAGCAAGATCACCTGCTGTGCCGACAAATCCCGATAGGAGCTGCACATATCTCATTCTCAGGGTACACCGGATAAGCTAAGCGTACGGGAGCCAACGTAACCCAAGTTGCCAAGGGACGGCCCCGCATGGGGCTCTAGGTTGGACCAACACTTAGAGAAGCACTGGCCCGTGGGTTTAAAATAAAGATGACCCTTGAGTCTGCGAAACCCAAGGGAAAAAGGCTAGGTGGCAAATGGTAAAATCAAGGTTGGGCCTTGCTGGAGGAGTTTTATTCAAGGCGAACTGTCAAGGGGTTCCCATTATAACCCGGCCGCGTAAGGAACGCAAAATCAAGGAACATAACACCGGTATGACAGAAACTAGGGCGGCAAGAGTGGAACAAAACACCAGGCATAAGGCCGAGCCTTCCACCCTTTACCAAGTATATAGGTGCATTAAAGTAAACAAGATATAATAATGATATCCCAACAATAATCATGTTCCAACAAGGAAGAAACTCCAATCTTCACCTGCAACTAGCAACGCTATAAGAGGGGCTGAGCAAAGCGGTAACATAGCCAAACAACGGTTTGGTAGGACAAGGTGGGTTAGAGGTTTGACATGGCAATATGGGATGCATGATAAAGCATGTGGTAGGTATCGCGGCATAGGAATAGCAACAGAGCGAGCAACTAGCAAGCAAAGATAGAAGTGATTTCGAGGGTATGGTCATCTTGCCTGCAAAGTTCTTCGAGTTGACGTAAGCTTGATCCTCGTAAGCGTACTCAACGGGTTCCTCGATCACGTACTCGTCTCCCGGCTCTACCCAAGCAAGAACACAAGCAAAGGGAACCACGATCAACCACGGTGCAATGCGCAAGCAACATGATGCAAAACATGGCATGATATGTGGGAAGTAATATGCAATGCATATGCGTGCTTAGGAAAGGAAAGATTGAACCAGGCCTCAACTTGGCAACCCAAGAGTTCCGCTGGAAAGATGAGTTGATTTCGGTCGAAATCTATATAAAGATCACCGGAATCGGATGTATGGTTTGCAAATGGCAAGCAAAACAATAATGGCACAATTCTGCGATTAACAGCACGATGCCATCTAGAATGCAACAAGAAACTAAGCTACTGCACTCTAAGAGCATCTCCAAAAGCCGCGCTAAACTAGCGCCGCGCCGCAAATTAGGCCGTTTTAGCGCGCGCAACGCGGCGGGTCGCTCCAGCGGGTGCGCAAAAACGGCGCGCGCGCTATAACGGGTTGGGCGCGCGGTTGAAAACACTTACCCGCGCGGCGTATTTCGGGCACCAGCTATAGCGTGCGGCACACTCGAGCGCTCGCGCCACACTCTCTCCTCTCCTCGTCCTACGCCCCGCGCGCGCCGGCGCCCTGCCACCCACCCATGGACGCGCACACCGGCGCCCCGCTCACCCCGCTGTACAGCCGCGACCCCCCCCGCTGCCGCCGCCGCCGCCGCCGCCGCCGCCGGAAACCCTAGCACGGGAAGCGCTGGCATCGCCACCGCCGGAGCTCCGCCGAGCGTCGGCCTCGCGCGCAGCCTCTTCTTGCCGCCGCGGATGACCACGGCGCCGGGTGGCGTCGCGCCGGCGCCGTCCCGTGCCGCCGCCGCACCATCAAAGAAGGTCCCCAATGCGGCGCGGACGAAGAAGGGCAAAACATCCGTGAAGAAAAACAAGGCAGTGGACGGCTCTGGCACCACGAAGGCGAGGGGAAAGAAGCTTGCAGGGCGTTCGACGGCCGCGGCGGCTACCGAAGCGCCGGCGAGCTCACTCGTTGAACCGGCCGCCGACGCGCACCACGTGTTCGACGAAATGCCCCCAAGGTGAACAAATTTCCAACTTTTCTTTTCTTCTTATTTTTTCAATGCATCATCATCACATATAGATAGCTTATTTGCATTGTTCAAAAAACTTTGTAGTCTCAACGATGATGCATACATGTCCACTATGGGTGTTGGGTCCAACAATTCGCATTGGTCTCAAACCAATGACATACATTTCGAAGACCATGAGTTTGAGGTGGACAAGGAGGGTGAGGGAATTGTCGAGGCGCCGAAAGGAAGAGCGGGCAATTACTCAACCAACGATGACAAGTTACTATGCCATACTTATTTGCAAGTGTCGAGGGATCCATCCATTGGAGGTGATCAAAGTAGAGACGTGTATTGGGGGCGAATGAAAGAACACTTTGATGCTCACAACTTGAGTGGAATTGACCGCTCCGAGAGATCACTTCGGTCCCGATGGTCGACAATCAACCTGGATTGTCAAAAGTGGGCGGCCGTACAAAGGCAGTTGACAAGATTAACCCAAGTGGCACAAATGAGGATGATCGAGTAAGTGGCATCTCATATATGTTCATCATACTTGTTTTTGGTGACCGAAGTGCTAACTTGTTTTGTTTTTCTTGTAGTACAACATTGCACAAAACTTGTTCAAAGAAGAGACAAGGACAACCAAGAAGGGGAAGATCAAGAAAGGCAGGGTCTTTACCTTGCCTCATTGCTATGAAGTGTTAAAGGATGATGAGAAATGGAAGAAGCATGATGGTTTGGAGGATTTGCATTTGAGAAACAAATGGAAGCGAGCAATTGAGATGAATGATGATGATGAGGAGGATGATGCATCAAGTGATGACGGCAAGAGAAGCCCCACACCCAACTCGGTTTCATACTCGAAGCCAAAACGACCGGATGGGTGCAAGAAAGACAAAACCGAAAAGAAGAAGAGGAAAGGAGATGATGAGCTCAAAAATTCTATGGAAGCTATTGTGAAGGCAAGGGTCGAAGCCAATGAGGTGAGGAAAATGGCAAGGAACCAAGATGCCGTGGCTGAGGAGAGGAGGTGGCGGCCGAGGAGAGAAGGGTGGCGGCCGAGGAGAGAAAGGTGGCTTTGGAGGAGAGGAAAGTGAGGAATGAGGAGCGAGCTAAGTTGTTGGAATGGGAGAAGCACTTGTTCTTCTTGGACACATCTAACCTCAATGCGGCGCAAAAAGAGTATGTCAATCTTGCCCAACAAGAAGTCTTGATCGAAAAAAGAGCCTTGGTTCGTGCAATGGGTGGCGGTGGCTTCGGCGCCATGGGTGGCGGTGGCCTCGGTGCCATGGGTGGCGGTGGCCTCGGCGCCATGGGAGGCATGGGTGGCTTCGGAGCCATGGGAGGCATGGGTGCACATCCGGCCGCCATGGGAGGCATGGGTGCACCTCCGGCCGCCATGGGAGGCATGGGTGCACCTCCGGCCGCCATGGGAGGCATGGGTGCACCTCCGGCCGCCATGGGAGGCATGGGTGGCTTTGGAGCACCCTCCGACGCTATGGCCGCCATGGGAGGCATGAGTTTTGCTTCTCTCATGGGAGGCATGGGTGCACCTCCGGCCGCCATGGGTGCAATGTCTTTCGATGTGCCTTCTCACACACATTCCCATGAAGATGCCGTTGAAGATCTTGCCAACACTGTCGGAGCTTCACATGATGCGGTGCGTGATGCGATGCGTGATGAGGAGAGGGAGGAAGATTCATCTTCGGAGGCGGAAGAGTCGTCTTCAGAAGATGAGGACGAAGACGAAGACGAAGACGAGGAAGATGAAGATTGATGTGTCTTTCATGTCTTGAACTTTAGTTTGCATTTGAACTTGGTTGGATGAACTTGTGGGCATGAACTTTTATTCATCAACTTGTTTGTGTCAAATTTCACATGTTCATTTTTGTCCAAAATATCATATATGCAAAATGCCCGGTGAGTCGCGTGCGCTGTATTTTTGTGCTCTGCTGGAGCGGCGCGCGCGCTGCATTATAGCGCGGCAGCTGGAGCCAGCGTAGGCGGGCGCGCAAAACCAGCCGCATCGCGCGCGGTAAACAGGTTTTTTGCGCGCGGCGCTTAGCGCGGCTGTTGGAGATGCTCTAACATAGCAACAAAGCACATGGCAGTGATCCACTCAAGATGCTTGACAAAATATGAACACTGAGCTACGGCTAAATCACACAATAGTAGGCTCAAACAAGCATGGCAAACGTGCAAAAGAAATCAGGTTCTCAGACTTGGTGAAAATAACATGTCAGGATTTAACATCAGGAAGCAATGTTTAGATCAAGATAACAACATGCTACAGGAACATATCATGGCAAAGCAAGGCATGGCATGAATCTACTCAAAGCATATAACAAAAGTCCCTTACTAACCATAAGCCAAAAAGGATCAGAAAATATAATGGCACCCATGTAAACATAGCAAGTTTCGTTAACAAATTCGGACTTAGCAGAAAACTGGACATGGCAAAAACAGAGTTATGTAGGCATGTTTGCGAGCTCGATGCACTCACCACAAGGCATTGCAGGACAAACTAAGCATACACCCAGCAAGAAGACATGATCAAGAAGCTAAACATGGCAAGAACCAACTCATAGCATGCATGGATCAACTACAACAACCTTGGCAAAATTGATTAACACGTAAACAATCTGTGAGGAACATTTTATAGCAAAAGTAGAGCAAGATTGAGTCATGCTAGGGTACTCCATAATTGCAAACAAAGACATGGATGGATAAAACATAACAATAGCTCAAAATCATCCTTACTTAACATGCTCAAAAGAGGCATGGATCGCTCTGTAGCAACATGAATACAAGGCATAAAAATAACATCAGGGAAATGACTTAGAAGAATTCTATGTCCCTGAAACCAGCAACATCACAAGAGCTACTTTGCATGCTTGTTCTAGTCACCACATTGATCACAAAAATACATGGCATACACCCCTGTAAAGGTGGCATGGCATAGCCCAAAACACATGTAGGGCTCAAGTTCATAGGAGGCACACATCAAACATGGCAAAAATGACAAATGTCCATAATCTGTTAAGAAATAGAAACTAACATTACATAGCACTCTTGCAACAGCATTTAGGGCATCAAGATGGGCTCAAACAAACATGGCGCAATGGAATGAAATGAAGAGCACATCCAGATGAACAATTCGATATATCGTGCACGCAAAACGGAGCAGTATTCTAGGAGATATCATGCGATGAACAGGAGCTAAAAATATCTTAGAAAAAGACTTAGAAGAAATCGGGGTCAACCTCTGGATCTAGATCTAGGGTTCCTCTTGGCGCGGATCCCAAGGCTCGCCAGAGTGGAACTCGCCGAAGTTGGATACGTCGCCGGAGACTCGGGGGAGGGCGGATCCGAGGCGGTGCGGGCGGCGCGGTACGGGGTGGCAGCGCGCGGCACCGGCATGATGGCGGAGTCCAGGGAGGGCGCGCGGCCCCGGGCGACAGCGACTGGAGGCGTGCGGCGGCGGAGCGGCGAGGTCAGCACCGGCGCGGGCGAGCGACGCGAGGAGGCGGGCGGCGCGGGCAAGCCGGGTGGGCGACGGCGCCGCGCGGGCTGGGAGGGCCCCGCCTGGGCCCCGCGGGCCGGTGCGCGGGGGCGGCGAAGTGGGGCGTGGTTCGCCACGTGGCGGCGCACGGTTGGACGGGGGAGTGGGGCGGACGTGTCCGTCGGTGGAGGAGAAGTTGTCCGGCGGCGCAAGGGATAAATGCTAGGGTTCATCCGGGATTTGGAGAGGGTTACACATATTTATAGCTAGAGGGAGTTAGGGGAGTCCAAATGAGGTGCGGTTTTCGGCCACGCGATCGTGATGGAACGACCGAGAGGATGCAGGGGGTTTGGATGGGTTTTGGGCCACTTTGGAGGGGTGTTGGGCTGCAACACACACGAGGCCTTTACGGTTCCTTGGTTAACCATTGGAGTATCAAACGAAGTCCAAATGGCACGAAACTTGACAGACGGTCTACCGGTAGTGAACCAAGGCCGCTTGGCAAGTCTCGCTCCAATCCTAGAACGTTTAACACCCACACACGAAAAGAGGCAAAAGGGGACAATGGGGAAAATGGGGAAAATGCTCGGATGCATGAGACGAATACGTATGCAAATGCGATGCACATGATGACATGATATGAGATGCATGACAAGGACACAAGCAAAACGAAGACAAAACCCAACCACGAGGGAATATCATAACTTAGTCCCGAAAATGGCAAGAGTTGGAATACAAATATGGCAAGTTACATACGGGGCATTACAACACTCCACCACTACGAAAGGATCTCGTCCCGAGATCTAGGACTGGAAAAACTCCGGATATTCGGAACGGAGGTGGTCCTCGCGTTCCCAGGTGGCTTCACGATCGGAATGATGTGACCACTTCACTTTCAGGAATTTGATAGACTTGTTGCGAGTCTTGTGCTCAGTTACTTCAAGAATAGCAACGGGATGCTCATGATAAGATTGGTCTTCTTGGAGATCAATCTCTTCGAAGTTGATGGTGCGGTCAGGAGTCTTGAAACACTTGTGTCGGAGTAATGGGCCACGGGTAGGCTAACCCGAGGCCCAGAACCTTTCAAGACATCGGGGCTGACTGCGCCCCTCAAGACACCAGGATGGAGAGCCGCCTTCCAGAGGCCGGCTGAAGGAACAGCCGACTGCCCGCATGCGGCCGAGTCCTGGAAGCGAGGTTAAGATGGGCCGATTCCCGCCTGGCGGCTCCCAGGGAAGCCGGCCGCGGGGAGTCGGCCCACGACACCAACAAGCCCATGCCCTCATCAGGGGGGATGGGACGGGGAGTGGCAACAGTAGAGCCCACTCCCCCCCTTTCCATGGGATGGCTAGGCCACAGTGCGCCCTACCAACGGAGATCTCCGTCCGGTGAGGCACTGTTGCCGTGCCATCCCTGACATCAGCAACAGTGGGCGGAGTCCTGCACCCACAACGGCCTGTCAGTACGGTCCACGGATGATGGGCCCTACCGGTCGGCGAGAGTCCTGAAGACGGCAAGAGCGCCACCAGTCGGACCTGAAGGAAGCCGGCCCCCAGAAGTCGGCCTGCCACTTCCACGGGTCCCACACGCCATTAACCAAACGAGACGGGGAGTGGCTACAGTAATCGCCCGCCAGGTGGCGGAGCTGTAGCCACGACCCCGTGACCGAGCCTGCGTCATTAGAAGCACGACTACAGTAATCAGCAGCCGGCAGGACCCGCAAGCGGCGGGTACGGCCTGTCAGCTTCGTACCAGACCAGTCGGCGGGGCCCACCAGCCGGCGGGCCCCAGCAGTCGGGAGAGAAGCCGGCAGGCGAAGAGACTGATGGCTGGGCCCTGCGCCCAGTCGGTTTACCATGGTACCCCTGGGGGGTAGGCCTATATAAACCCCCAGGGCACCCATGCAAAGGGTTCCGACCCATTAGAACTAGACCAGACCTTAGAGAAGGAGGAGAGCTGGCCTAGTCTCCTCCTGTCCACAGATACAGCTCGAGGAGCACCATTGTATTCACTTTGCCTTAGTGATCATGCAGAGACCCCGCAGAGCAGGACTAGGGGTGTTATCTCCTAGGAGAGCCCTGAACCTGGGTAAAGTTCACCGGCGTTCGTGTCGACGCCTCATCCCGTTTCCAGGCACCGGCGACGTTCTACTCACCCCACCATGATAAGCCATCCATTGGCATATGTCGCACCCAACCCCCGACATTTGGCGCCCACTGTGGGGCCTGGTGCACCGTCATCCGGAGACCTGTTTTGGACGGGAACCCTTTTCCTCCCTGGCGAGCGCAGCCAGCCCGGCACGCCAGATGGAGTCTGCGCCGACGCGCTGCATGGCACTGAACTCGCCTGCGCGGCCAGTTGCCTCGCCGATCTTGTAGGCGAGGTCCGCCTCTCCAACGAGCCTGCATCCGACGCGGGCACAGGCGGCTTCGAGAGCCTCCTCGCGGGCCTCCTTGATCAACTTCACGTCGCCAGCGAGCCAGCTGGGGACTTGGAGTCCGTAGGCTCCACTGATCCGATGTTGGTCGACTCCGACACCGTGTCGCTTGACACGTTCCCCACCAACGTGGTGGTCTACGACGAGCTGCTTCCTCGCGCGGAGAGCGGCGGAACCACCATCACGGAAGTGCTTGTCATCGATCATGGAGAGCACTCCGGCGGGGGTGATTATGACCCGCTCCACGCGGCGCTGCAAGACGTGGCAGTGCCCATCCCTGAAGATGTCGACGCTGAGACGCTGGAGGCATGCCGCCTTCAGCTAGTCAAAGGCGCCAAAAAGATGGCTAGCATGAGATGCCTGTCAGAAGCCTACCAGCGCGAGATGGACCGTGCGGTGGGTGGCACACCGGCCCCAGCTGGGCCTAGCCGCCTTGGCACGGTCCAGCAGTGCGGTGCGGCTATCGCCGATCTGTTCAGGGCAAATCGCCCCATCTACACCACACCTGCGGAGAATATTCGAGCCGCCCAGGCGGCGGCGGACGAGCTGGACAAGTTCGAGGGCGAAGAGCGTCGCCTGATGACGGAGCGCGTCCAGCGACTCCTTGACGCGGCTGCTGAGCAGAACGAAGCCGGCTGCCATACTGATGCGCCGCGCCGACGAAATGACAACCTGCTTCCGCACCGAGACCAAGGCGCGGAGTCTCGGACGCCGACTGGCGGCGTCCGCGGAAGAAAAGACAAGGGGCCGGCTGCCAGCCGTAGTCGGACTCGCGTCACCATAGAGCGCGACCGAGACGGCCGCCCAAGAACAGTGGAACTTTGGGACAACTGTCCGCCTCCTCCCCCTCGGAGGGAAAGGCGAGTCTCCCCGCTGCCTGTTGATCACCCGACGCTCGGCGACCGCCTTGGCCGCTGAGAGGGAGTCGGTGAGAACGACGCCCGCCATAGGATCGACCATCTCCACTGATCCCTGGCGCTTGAGGAAGAAGACGAGTTGGGTCCGCCGTGTTTTTGCTCCCGCATCCGAGACAAGCCCTTCCCCAAAGGGTTCACGCTCCCCAGAGACACAGCCAAGTACACCGGCTCCGTGAAGCCGGAGGACTGGCTGGTCGACTACTGCACGGTCGTCAGCATAGCAAACAGCAACAAGCATGTTGCTGTGAAGTACGTTCCATTCATGCTCCAGGGCACAGCCCGGACGTGGCTGAACAGCTTAAGTCCCCGCAGCATCAACAGTTGGGTCGACTTCACCGACGCCTTCGTCTGCAACTTCACCAGCACGTACAAGCGACCTCCCAAACCCCGCCAGCTCTCCTTGTGCGTGCAGGGCCCCAGCGAGTCAACTCGCGACTACCTGACGCGCTGGGCCGAGCTCCGCAACTCCTGCGCTCGTGCAGGCCATCGAGTACTTCACCGCAGGATGCTGAGAGGGCACCCTCCTCAAGCACAAGCTTCTCTGTGATGAGCCGGAAACCCTCGACGAGCTGCTGATCATAGCAGACAAATACGCCACGGCCGACTCCTCCATGAAGATGGAGATTCAAGTCAGCGCCACCGGCAAAGTGGCTCCTCAGGCTCCCCGAACCCCAGCCGGAGACACCAGTTGGCGTCAACAGCAGAACGACCACAAACGTAAAGCCCCCCCCACCGACTTCCACTAGTCGGCAGGTGGCAACAGTTGAAGACCAACAGCCAGAAGGGCAGCCTCCGCCCAGACGCCAGAAGGGCGACAAGTCCAACTGGCAGCCGGCTTTCGCATATGAGCAGACTCTGGATGGACCCTGCAAGTTCCACAGTGGCGCGAAGCCGTCCAACCACACCACTCGGAAATGCCACTGGCTCACCAGGATCGCCAAGGGAGACGGCCTTGTGCCTCCTCCACCTGCTGGGCAGCCGCCTCCCCCTCCGCCCAAGCAG
This sequence comes from Triticum urartu, assembly GCF_003073215.2. Taxonomy (NCBI): domain Eukaryota; kingdom Viridiplantae; phylum Streptophyta; class Magnoliopsida; order Poales; family Poaceae; genus Triticum; species Triticum urartu. Next base: position 52,106,199 of record NC_053028.1, on the reverse strand, counting down.
CCGGCGGTCAGACCAGTCAGCATAGTGCAAGACGAGTACCCAGAAGAGCAGGGAGCATACATCGTGTTCACCAGTGTGGCCGACGATCGACGCGGCAGACGGCAGAAGTAGCAGGAGGTGAATGCAGTAGCAGCCGACGCCCCCGAGTTCATGCACTGGTCTGAGAAGCCCATCAGCTGGAGTCGGGCTGACCACCCTGAAGTAATGCCTAGACCCGGCTCCTATGCTTTGGTTTTGGACGCCACCTTTGCCACGGACAAGCGAGCTACTCGTTTTTCCAGGGTCCTGATAGACGGCGGCAGTAGCATCAACATCTTGTACAAAGACACAATGGAGAAGTTGGGAATCAGGCAGAGACAACTGCAGTCCAGCCGGACGGTGTTCCACGGCATAGTCCCTGGCCTTTCCTGCTCGCCAATCGGCAAGATCTTGATCGACGTCCTCTTCGGAGACAAAGATCATTTTCGCCGTGAGTCGATATGGTTCGAGGTGGTGGACCTAGAGAGCCCATACCATGCACTGCTTGGCCGGCCAGCCCTGGCCAAGTTCATGGCCATCCCCCACTATGCCTACCTCAAGATGAAGATGCCGAGTTCCAAAGGGATTCTGACCATAACTGGCGACTACAAGAAGTCGTCCGCCTGCGCATCAGAGAGCAGTCGGCTGGCCGAGTCCCTCGTGATCGCAGCTAAGAAGCGGCTGCTAGATCGAGTTGTGGCGATGGCAAGCAAGCAGCCAGAGATGTCGCCTGATCCCAAAGAGTCGGAAGCTGAGGGCTCGTTCAAGCCGGCCAAGGAGACAAAGAAGATACCTTTGGACCCAGAGCACCCAGAGAGGTACGCTGTCGTAGGCGCCCACCTCGACAGCAAATAGGAAGGCGAGCTCGTCGATTTCCTCCGTGAGAATCAAGACATCTTCGCATGGTCCCCCAAGGACATGCCAGGTGTCCTGATGGAATTCGCCGAGCACAAATTACACGTCCGATCTGATGCCAAACCAGTCAGACAGCCTTTACGCCGCTTGTCAGAAGAGAAGAGGAGAGTTGTTGGATAAGAGATAGCCCGGCTGCTCGCAGCCGGCTTCATCATGGAAGTATTCTTCCCGGAATGGCTGGCCAACCCGGTCTTGGTACTGAAGAAGAACAAGCAATGGTGAATGTGTATTGACTACACAAGCCTCAACAAAGCATGCCCCAAGGACCCGTTCGCCTTGCCAAGGATCGACCAAGTGATAGACTCCACAGCCGGATGCGAGCTATTGAGTTTCTTGGATGCGTATTCAGGGTATCACCAGATCAAGTTAAAACCAGCCAACAGGCTGAAGACTGCCTTCATTACGCCATTTGGAGCTTTCTGCTACCTAACCATGACATTCGGCTTGAGGAATGCCGGCACCACTTTCCAACGATGCATGCAGAAGTGTCTCCTCAAGAAGCTCGGCAGAAATGCTCATGTTTACGTGGATGATGTGGTGGTGAAGACGGAGAAGCGTGGAACACTGCTGGAAGACCTCAAGGAGACCTTTGAGAACTTGCGCTGATTTCAGATCAAGCTCAACCCGGAGAAGTGCATCTTCGGAGTACCAGCCGGCCAGCTCCTTGGTTTCCTACTCTCCGAACGCGGCATAGAGTGCAACCCTGTGAAGATCAAGGCAATTGAAAGTATGGAGGTACCTAGCCGATTGCTGGACGTACAAAAGTTCACTGGCTGTTTGGCATCCATCAGCCGATTCATCAGTTGGCTGGGCGAGAAGGCTCTTCCCCTGTACCAACTCATGAAGAAGACCACTTTTTTCGAGTGGAACCACAAGGCGGACGAAGCATTTGTCCAACTAAAGAAGATGCTGGCAACTCCACCTATTCTGGTGGCTCCGACTCCTATGGAGCCCATGCTCCTCTACATCGCCGCTACCAGCCGAGTGGTCAGCACGGTCATTGTAGTAGAACACAAGGAGGAAGGCAAAGCACTACCAGTTCAGAGACCAGTATATTATTTGAGTGAAGTACTGTCGACCTCCAAGCAAAACTACCCCCACTACCAGAAGATGTGCTATGGTGTGCATTTTGCCGCCAAGAAATTGAAGCCTTACTTCCAAGAACATCCGATCACTGTGGTCTGCACGGCTCCTCTAGCCGAGATCATCGACAGCCGAGATGCTTCGGGACGAGTGGCCAGGTGGGCCATAGATTTGGCCCCCTACACCATCTACTACCAACCTCGCACTGCCATCAAGTCACAAGCGCTGGCCGACTTCCTCGTCGACTGGGCCGAAACCCAGTATCTACCACCAGCGCCCGACTCCACCCATTGGCGAATGCACTTCGACGGCTCCAAGATGCGGACCGGCTTGGGAGCCGGCATCATCCGCACCTCTCCCAAGGCAACAAGCTCAAGTATGTGTTGCAAATCCATTTTGCCGCCTCCAACAACGTCACCGAGTACGAGGCACTCATTCACGGGCTCCGCCTAGCCAAAGAACTCGGCATTCGCCGGATCCTGTGCTATGGTGACTCCGACTTGGTGGTCCAACAGTCGTCAGGCGATTGGGACGCCAAAGACGCAAACATGGCGAGCTACCGCTTCCTCTACAACATCTCAGTGGGTAGTTCGAGGGATGTGAGTTTCTCCATGTGCCAAGAAACGACAGCGACCAAGCAGATGCCCTGGCGCGAATCGGCTCCACCCGTCAGGCGATACCGTCTGGCGTCGCCCTCCAGCGCCTCCTCAAGCCGTTAGTCAAGCCATCACCGGAGTCAGACTCCATTTTCGTGTCGGATCCTCCTGAAGTAGTCGGATCCGACTCAAGGGCCCCCGCAGACGGCGCGAGTATTCCGGCAGGCGGCGTAGGGATCGTGGCAGTCGCACCCGGCCCAAGGACTGCGGAGCCCGACCCGGAGACTTCAGAGCCCGGCCCGAGGACTGCGCCATTCTGCCCGGGGACTTCATCGACACAACAAGCGGCTGCCGACTCCAACCCGCCACCTCCCGGCCCAGCCACCCTCGTCCAAGTCACAGTGTTGGCGGTTGCAGAAATTGCAGCACCTTCATTGGCCCAGCCCATCCTCAAATTCATGGTGGACAAAGAGCTGCCGGCCGATGAAATCTCGGCTCGGCAAGTACAACGCCGGGCGGCAGCGTACGCCATCGTCAATAGAGAGCTCGTAAGGCGCAGCATCACTGGTATTCACCAGCGGTGTGTGGAGCCAGAGCAAGGCTAGGCAATTCTCAAGGACATCCATCAAGGCGAGTGCGGCCACCACGCAGCTTCAAGAGCACTCGTCGCCAAAGCTTTCCGCCATGGCTTCTTCTGGCCGACTGCTCTTGAAGACTCCAAGACCTTGGTCCAAAAATGCAAGGGGTGCCAGAAGTTCCGCTCCAGGCCTCATCAGCCGGCTTCTGCACTCAAAACTATTCCTATTGCCTGGCCCTTTGCTGTTTGGGGCCTGGACATGGTCGGACCATTCAAGACGGCGCGAGGTGGTTTGACTCATTTACTTGTTGCAGTGGACAAGTTCACTAAGTGGATAGAAGAAAAGCCAATTAAGAATTTGACTGGTCCGACTGCTGTGACCTTCATCTCCGACATCACAATTCGGTACGGTATACCGCACAGCATCATCACCGACAACGGCACAAACTTTGCCAAAGGTGCCTTGGCCCGTTTCTGCGCGACGCAGGGAATCCGACTAGACTTAGCATTCATTGCCCATCCGCAGTCCAATGGCCAAATAGAGCGAGCAAATGGCCTAATCCTGTCCGGCATCAAGCCTTGGCTGGTCGAGCCTCTGGAGCGCTCGGCAGGATGCTGGTTTGATGAGTTGCCAGCCGTCCTCTGGAGCCTGCGCATGACTCCAAACAAGTCAACTGGCTTCACGCCCTTCTTCCTCGTCTACGGTGCCGAAGCCGTCCTCCCAACAGACATAGAGTTCGACTCCCCTCGAGTCACCATGTACACCGAGGAGGAAGCAGAAGAAGCACGTCAAGACGGTGTCGATCTGCTGGAAGAGGGCCGGCTATTGGCACTCAGCCGGTCCAGCATCTACCAGTAGAGCCTACGTCGATACTACAATCGGAAGGTCAAGCCGCGATCTTTCCAAGAAGGAGACCTTGTGCTTCGGCTGATTCAGCGAACAGCTGGCCAGCACAAGCTCTCAGCACCTTGGGAAGGCCCCTTCATCATCAGCAATGTGTTGGGCAATGACTCCTACTACATGGTCGACGCTCAGAAGCCCCGAGCGCGCAAAAGGGACGACTCCGGCAAAGATACGGAGCGGCCATGGAATGCAAATCTCCTCCAAAGATTTTACAGTTAATGCAGTATGTATCACGCTACCTTTTGTATTAAAGTACGAAGACTTCGGGCCCCTCGAGAAGATCTCGGGGACTGCCTTCTTTTATCTATATGATAATGAGTTATGCCTATGAGTATGTTATTCTTTACCGCTTGGCACCGGGTTCGACTAGTCGGCCCGGGGACTTGCCATCTTGAGCTATGAAATGACTTCCTGCAGCCGGACAAGTAGTGTGTGGCACTCAAGCCATCTCCTGTTAGAAGATGCAGATCACAGAGCGACTGACTGGCAAGCAGGAGTAAGGTAGAATGGGTGTCCATATGAAAAATGGCTAAGGACTCAAAGCATGCACATAGCTTAAGCCGGTTTCCAGCTTTCTGCAACCGACTCTCGAGCAGCCGGCTCGCTGTTTTCTATATTAACTTGCTAAAAACTCTAAATGGCTAAGTACTTGCCTCCCAAAGAAGCCAAGTATTTGATCTAGCGGCAGTCCGTAGAGCGGCTGTCCGACTAGCCAAACGGCAACCAAGGGAAGGCAACAAAGGAAAAAGTCAAAGAGCAATAAGCAAGAAGAGATAGAACGCGGATAAATATTTACATAGAAAGGCCCTTGGCCGAATCATCAAATAGGAGTTCAAGATACACCCACACCCAGTGGGTGGAATTGTGCAAAATAATAAGTTCATTGAGACTACTAAGTAGGAAAAACAAAGATAAAGTGGCAGCCTAGGAAGCCGCAGACGGACTCGGAGGACCAGAGGGGTCGGCGGTGCCAGTTGGTGGGGCAGTCGGCTGGTTGGTCTTCGCCTGATCACCCTTGGCGACAGCTGGCTCAGTTGTGCGCGGCTCGTTGCTAGAGGCGCGGTCAGGTTGAGGCTGGCCATTTGCCTCGACCTTTGGCGCCTCCTCCTCGTCTCCTTCCTCCTTCTCGCCTTCCTCTTCGCCACTGGAGTCGATCACCTCCGCCGAGTCCTCGCCGTCGTCCAGGTTCAGCCCGAACCACTCCGGCAGCTCCTCCTTGCTGTTCTCAGCCTGCTCTGGGACGTAGACACTGGTGTCGGTGTACTCAGCGATCGATGCAGTGCGCCTGACGAGATCGTCCTCCACCGTTGCCAGCTCCGCCTGAGCTTCCAGCCGGAACGTGGCTAACTGGGCTAAGCTCATCCCAGGATACCACGCCTTGGCGAATTCCAAGGCCCGGCGGGCTCCAGCCCAGGCTGCAGAACTCTTCCAGGCCTCAAGACGGCCGGCTGCCACCTCCAACCAGTCGGCAGTCCGACTGGGGGTGCGTGGCGCCTGCATGTCTGGCCATAGGGCGGCAATCACCTGGGCACCGACACGTTGAAGCCGACGCAACATCCAGTGGGCTGGCCAAAGACGGGCCTCGATGCTGAGGACCTGCTCGCCAAGAGTTCGGGGGGCGTTGGCGGCGATCTGTGCGCCGTCCGCCCTCCGTGCTTCACGATCAGCCTCGATGGCTTGATTGGGGCGTACGAGTGGCCGGGGAAGAAGTCTGCTAAAGAAGGAAATCGAAGGAACAAGGTTAAGAATTTTAAGGCCGACTCGACTAGCAGTCGACAGCCCAGAAAGGAAACAAGGGGGAAGCTCACCATCGACGAGATCTTCGATTGCTTGGAAGCCGGAGACCAGCGTCGCCTCTTTGTCGGTCCAGGAGGAGCGCTCGGACACAAATTCGGCGAGAAGGGCGGCCTCCTTGTCCTCCGCCTCCCTCTAGGCCCTCTGGAGCAGCTCCTTCTGCTCCGCCAGCTGCGCAGCCAGCCGGTCGCGCTCCTCCGTCAGCCGGCCGCACTCCTCCTCCCTGATGCGCAACGCGGTTTTAACTTCGCCCAGCTACTGCTGAAGGGCGGTGTTGGCCTCTGAAAAAGGAGGGGGAGGGATGTCAGTCGTCAGCAAAAAGAAAGGTCGCTGGGGAGATCCGGCCCGACTGCTCAGCAGTCGGCCCGAATCTCGGGGACTACAACCTGCGGGTGCGCCAGCGCGCCCCCGCAGAGAAAGAAGAGGACCTACCCCGGCTGTCGGACAAGTCGGTGGTCCGCTTGGCAAGCTCCTCGACGTTGGCGTTGAAGGAGGTCACGCGGAGATTATGGTAATCCTGCATGAAATTTCAGAAAAAAGTGTTGGTACTTGGAACTCGCTGATTAGAGTTCCGAGCCGCCTGCTCAGCAGCCGGCCCGAAACACGGGGACTACACCCAGTGGGTGCGCTGGCGCACCCCCACAAAGAAAAAATAAGGAAGCAAAGCAAAAGGAAGGATGCGTACCCGGATGGCCGTTCGTGACGCCAAGTATGCCTTGGTACACTCCTTGATGGCGTCGCCCTCAGCCCGGAGCTTGGCTTGGACGTCCAGGAGTGCGTGGTTCAACGGGCCCATCCCGCCTGCCTGCACCCACCCGGTGGGCGCGGCGCTTGACACCTCGGTGTCCGGGATCGAGGATCTCGCAGTGCCGGTCTCTAGAGGACGCGGCACTGAAGCCGCCTTCGCGAGACGGCGGCGCGTCGGCGTACTGACCTCAAGGGCCAAGCCCGTCACCGCCGCACCTCCGGTTGGCGGCACTGGTGGATCCGCCGGTTGTCCGCCTGGCGCGCCTCCGGAGGGTGGCGGTGGCGGCACAATGACCTCCGGTGTAGCAGTGACGTCGGCGTCCCTCTCCATGACTGGGTTCTCGTCGCCGGCTTCCCCAGTCTGCGCCGAGAACTCCGGTGGTGGCGGTGCGGAGCTCAAGGGGACGACGAACACCGCCGATTGACGGCGTGCGGCTTCCTCGGCACGCTTCTTCTCCACATCGGCAGCCTCGGCCTCTGCCAACTTCTTCAGGGCGGCGGCCTCCGCCTTGTCGGTTTCCGCCTTCTTCAGACAGGCGGCTTCCCGCTCCTCATGCGCCTCCCGCGCATTTCGCTCCGTCGCCTCCCGGAGGTCGGCGGCGAGGTCAACCCACTGGGTGGTGGAGGAGGTCTCCGCCGACTTCACGACGGAGCCGGCGGATGACTTCTCAAGAGAGAGAGGGGCCCTAAAGCCGGAAAACAAAGTAAAGAAATTTCGGATAGACTCAATAAAGAAATACGAAGGTACGAAGGGAGGTGGTGCTTACGCTGAAATAAGCTACGACGTCTTCACCACCTTGCGGAAGCGGTTGGCCTTTGCGGCCGCTTCGTCCCGCGTGTTCACCGCGGCCGAGCCCTTGGGCTTCTTCGGCCGACTGCCGAATAGGCTCGCCCCGGCCCTGCGCTTCTTGCCACCGCCTTGAGCGTCCGACGGAGCTGACGAGCCCGCGCCCGACTGGCCGGCTCCTGGCTGGTGGCGTGGGATGACCTCCTCGTCATCATCGGGCTAGTCCTCAAGACTGGCCCCAAGTCTCGGGCCGCCCGCTGTGCCGCCTCCTCCCTCAGCGTCGTCCTCCAGGGCCGCCGCCCCCAAGTCGGGGTCGTTAACATCACTCTCCGCCCGGTCAGGGAGGAATTCATGGTCCGGCCCCGCGGAGCCGGCTGCTGGCTGGATGAGGGGGTTCTGACCAAAGACGGCTGGTCAGATCGGACAAAACGGACTCGGCAACGAAGAAGTCAGAGAGAAAGAGAAAAAGAAAATGACTCACCAGAGGCGGAGGGGCGGCACATGAATACGACTCCTTGCCGAACTGCCACTCTTCTCTGTGGTCGCAGCTCGCGAGATAATTCACCATGTAGGCCACCTCCTCGTGTGGCATCTCCTTGGTGCACATCCGACTCGGGTCCCGGTGCCCACTCATCTGGCAGATCATGTGGGGGCGACTTTGAAGAGGGAGCACTCGGCGCGCCACGAAGGCAGCCAGCAAGTCCGGACCGGTCAGGCCCTCCGACTGCATGAGTACTCGAAGCCGCACAACGGCATCGGCCCCCGCAGGCGTCAATGTCCGAGCCCGGTGCGACTAATTGGGTTGCCTCCCAGCCGGCGGGCCGGCTATGAAGGCCGGCAGGTTGATCCAGTCGCCCTCTGCGGAGATGTTCTTCACGTAGAAGTATGACCGCTGCCACATCTTCACCGACTTGATTAGCTTGATGGCGGGAAACGGGTTGTCAGCCCCTGACCTCCGCACGGCGATGAACGCGCCGCACTAAGCCGGCACGCCCGCGGCTTGGATGCCGAGCTTGGTGTAGAAGAACTCCCCCCCAGAGCTCCAGGGTGGGGAGAATGCCGATGAAGCCCTCGCACAGGGTGACGAAGGCGGACAGCAGCACCACCGTGTTGGGGGTGAGGTGGTGCGGCTGGAGTCCGTAGAACTCAAGGAAGGAGCGGAAGAAGCTGCTCGCCGGTAGGCCCAGGCCGCGCAGGCAGTGCGAGCGGAAGATGACCCGCTCATCCTCCTGCGGCGCCGGCGAGATTTCCTTCCTCGGCGCGAGACGAACCCGAACGATGTCCTCGCTGGGCAACCGACGCGTCTTGCGGAGGAAATCTACGTGGTCGTCATGGACCTCCGAACCGTCCCAGGTGCCGGAGTGCACTGTAGGGGGTGTGACGACGGAGGAAGAGCTCATCGTGCGAAGATTGCCGCAGCGCTTGACGTAGCTTGAGGTGCGGCGGAGAGAGAGAAGAAGCAGAAGCAGTAGGGAGGTGGGACGCACGTGCTCCGCCGTTTCCCCTCCTCCCCTTACTTATAGCCCAGCGGGCTGCGAAGCCGAGGGGGCGGCTGTGGGATTTACTGCGCCCACTACTCCACGCCCCCACGTTTATCACGCAAAATTACTGCACACGGTAATTCCGTGGGAACCTCAACCGCCCCCACGGCCGCAGCAGATCCGCTCGTGTGTCGAGGCGTGGTAATGGTGGGCCCCGCCTGCAGACATGTCCCATCTCGTGGATGGGTAGGCGGGCTGGCCCGACCACTGGTTGCCACACGGTGGGCACGAAATGGGTGGCAGTCAGGAAGCTTAGCTCACACGCTACTGAGTTCTCGTCGGGGAATTCAAAAGCATTTTTGAACAAGTCAAGGTCCGGCGACTCCGACTCCTACCAGTCGGCCCGACAGAAGTCAAACGAGGTCTCACCTCAAGCACTTGGAGAAAGAAACTGCTGAGGCTCCTCGGCTGATCGTCCGCGGCGCCTCACCAGCTTCGGGGACTACTGTCGGAGTAATGGGCCACGGGTAGGCTAACCCGAGGCCCAGAACCTTTCAAGACATCGGGGCTGACTGCGCCCCTCAAGACACCAGGATGGAGAGCGGCCTTCCAGAGGCCGGCTGAAGGAACAGCCGACTACCCGCATGCGGCCGAGTCCTGGAAGCGAGGTCAAGACGGGCCGATTCTCGCCTGGCGGCTCCCAGGGAAGCCGGCCGCGGGGAGTTGGCCCACAACACCAACAAGCCCACGCCTCATCAGGGGGATGGGACGGGGAGTGGCAACAGTAGAGCCCACTCCCTCCCCTTTCCATGGGATGGCTAGGCCACAGTGCGCCGTACCAACGGAGATCTCCGTCCGGCGAGGCACTGTTGCCGTGCCATCCCTGACATCAGCAACAGTTGGCGGAGTCCTGCACCCACGACGGCATGTCAGTACGGTCCACGGATGATGGGCCCTACCGGTCGGCGAGAGTCCAGAAGACGGCAAGAGCGCCACCAGTCGGACCCGAAGGAAGCCGCCCCCCAGAAGTCGGCCTGCGCCTTCCACGGGTCCCACACGCCATTAACCAGACAAGACGGGGAGTGGCTACAGTAATCGCCCACTAGGTGGCGGAGCTGTAGCCATGACCCCGTGACCGAGCCTACGTCATTAGAAGCATGGCTACAGTAATCAGCAGCTGGCAGGACCCGCAAGAGGCGGGTACGACCTGTCGGCTCCATACCAGACCAGTCGGCGGGCCCCAGCAGTCGGCAGAGAAGCCGGCAGGCGAAGAGACTGACGGCTGGGCCCTGTGCCCAGTCGGTTTAGCATTGTACCCCTGGGGGGTAGGCCTATATAAACCCCCAGGGCACCCATGCAAAGGGTTCCGACCCATTAGAACTAGACCAGACCTTAGAGAAGGAGGAGAGCTGGCCTAGTCTCCTCCTGTCCACAGATACAGCTCGAGGAGCACCATTGTATTCACTTTACCTTAGTGATCATGCAGAGACCCCGCAGAGCAGGACTAGGGGTGTTATCTCCTAGGAGAGCCCCGAATCTGGGTAAAGTTCGCCGGCGTTCGTGTCTACGCCTCATCCTGTTTCCAGGCACCGGCGACGTTCTACTCGCCCCCACCATGATAAGCCATCCATTAGCATATGTCGCACCCAACCCCCGACAACTTGCGAAGCTGAGACACATGAAACACGTCGTGCACGTTTGCAAAGTTGGACGGAAGCTCAAGTTGATAGGCGAGATCACCTCTCTTGCCAAGGATCTTGAAAGGACCCACGTATCTAGGGGCAAGCTTCCCTTTGATACCGAAGCGACGAGTACCTTTCATTGGAGAGACGTGGAGGTAGACATGGTCTCTGATCTCGAAAGCCAAGTCACGATGCTTGCTATCAAAGTAACTCTTCTGGCGCGATTGCGCGGCTTTGAGATTTTCACGAATGACTTTGCACATTTCTTCAGCCTCTGTGATCAAGTCATTGCCAAGAAGTTGGCGTTCACCAGTCTCTGACCAATTAAGAGGAGTACGACACTTTCTTCCATAGAGAATCTCGAATGGGGCCTTGCCCAAACTCGCTTGGAAGCTGTTGTTGTACAAGAACTCTGCATATGGAAGACAATCTTCCCACTTCATACCGAAAGAAATGACACAAGCCCTGAGCAAATCTTCAAGAATTTGATTGACTCGCTCGACTTGGCCACTAGTTTGAGGATGAAATGCTGTGCTGAAGCGAATGCTGGTGCCCATGGTCTTCTGAAAAGAATCCCAAAACTTAGAGGTAAAGATGCTTCCACGATCTAAAGATATCAACTCCGGAATGCCGTGCAAAGAGATAATCCTGGAGGTATATAGCTCTGCCAACTGAGTTGCTTGTTGGAAATATGCCCTAGAGGCAATAATAAAATGGTATTATTATATTTCTTTGTTCATGATAATTGTCTATTGTTCATGCTATAATTGTGTTATCCAGAAATCGTAATACATGTGTGAATACATAGACCACAACACGTCCCTAGTGAGCCTCTAGTTGACTAGCTCGTTGATCAAAGGATAGTCATGGTTTCCTGACTATGGACATTAGATGTCATTGATAACGGGATCACATCATTAGGAGAATGATGTGATGGACAAGACCCAATCCTAAGCTTAGCTCAAAGATTGTGTAGTTCGTTTGCTGTAGCTTTTCTGAATGTCAAGTATCATTTCCTTAGACCATGAGATTGTGCAACTCCCGGATACCATAGGAGTGCCTTGGGTGTGCCAAACATCACAACGTAACTGGGTGACTATAAAGGTACATTACAGGTATCTCCGAAAGTGTCTGTTGGGTTGGCACGAATCGAGACTGGGATTTGTCACTCCGTATGACGAAGAGGTATCTCTGGGCCCACTCGGTAATGCATCATCATAATGAGCTCAATGTGATCAAGTGGTTGATCACGGGATCATGCATTACGGTACGAGTAAAGTGACTTGCCGGTAATGAGACTGAACAAGGTATTTGGGACACCGACGATTGAGTCTCGGGCAAGTAACGTACCGATTGACAAAGGGAATTGTATACGGATTGAATGAATCCTCGACATCGTGGTTCATCCGATAAGATCATCGTGGAGTATGTGGGAGCCAACATGGGTATCCAGATCCCACTGTTGGTTATTGACCGGAGAGGCTTCTCGGTCATGTCTGCATGTCTCCCGAACCCGTAGGGTCTACACACTTAAGGTTCGGTGACGCTAGGGTTGTAGAGATATTACCACACGGTAACCCGAAAGTTGTTCGGAGTCCCGGATGAGATCCCGGACGTCATGAGGAGTTTTGGAATGGTCCAGAGGTAAAGATTTATATATAGGAAGTCCAGTTTCGGCCACCGGGAAGGTTTCGGGGTCACCGGTATTGTACCGGGAGCACCGGAAGGGTCTTGGGGTCCACCGGGTGGGGCCACCTATCCCGGAGGGCCCCATGAACTGAAGTGGGAGGGGAACCAACCCCTAGTGGGCTGGTGCGCCCCCCTTGGGCCTCCCCCTGCGCCTAGGGTTATAAACCCTAGGGGTGGGGGCGCCACCCTTGCCTTGGGGGGCAAGGCACCCCTTGGCCGGTGCCCCCCCTAGGCACCCTATATATAGTGGGGGGGGGAGGGAGGGATGCGCACCCAAGCCCCTGGCCTCTCCCTCTCCCTCCCGTGACACTCCTCCGTCTCCCAGCGCTTGGCGAAGCCCTGCCGAGATCACCGTTGCTTCCACCACCACGCCGTCGTGCTGCTGGATCTTCATCAACCTCTCCTTCCCCCTTGCTGGATCAATAAGGAGGAGACGTCTCCCAACCGTACATGTGTTGAACGCGGAGGTGCCGTCTGTTCGGCACTAGGTCATCGGTGATTTGAATCACGTCGAGTACGACTCCATCAACCCCGTTCTCTTGAACGCTTCCGCTCGTGATCTACAAGGGTATGTAGATGCACTCCTCTCTCCCTCATTGCTAGATCACTCCATAGATTGATCTTGGTGATGCGTAGAAAATTTTAAAATTCTGCTACGTTCCCCAACAGTGGCATCATGAGCTAGGTCTATGCGTAGTTACTATGCACGAGTAGAACACAAAGTAGTTGTGGGCGTCGATATTGTCAATTTGCTTGCCGTTACTAGTCTTATCTTGATTCGGCGACATCATGGGATGAAGCGGCCTGGACCAACCTTACACGTACGCTTACGTGAGACCGGTTCCACCGACTGACATGCACTAGTTGCATAAGGTGGCTGGCGGGTGTCTGTCTCTCCCACTTTAGTCGGATCGGATTCGATGAACAGGGTCCTTATGAAGGGTAAATAGAAATTGGCAATTCACGTTGTGGTTTTGGCGTAGGTAAGAAACGTTCTTGCTAGAAACCTATAGCAGCCACGTAAAAACTTGCAACAACAATTAGAGGACGTCTAACTTGTTTTTGCAGCAAGTGTTTTGTGATGTGATATGGCCAAAGGTTGTGATGAATGATGAATGGTATATGTGATGTATGAGATTGATCATGTTCTTGTAATAGGAATCACGACTTGCATGTCGATGAGTATGACAACCGGCAGGAGCCATAGGAGTTGTCTTTATTTATTTATGACCTGCGTGTCACCATAAACGTCATGTAATTATTTTACTTTATTGCTAAAGCGTTAGCCATAGTAGTAGAAGTAATAGATGACGAGACAACTTCAAGAAGACACGATGATGGAGATCATGATGATGGAGATCATGGTGTCATGCCAGTGACAACGATGATCATGGAGCCCCGAAGATGGAGATCAAAGGAGCAAATGATATTGGCCATATCATGTCACTATTTGATTGCATGTGATGTTTATCATGTTTTACATCTTATTTTCTTAGAACGATGGTAGATTAAATAAGATGATCCCTCGTAATAATTTCAAGAAAGTGTTCCCCCTAAGTGTGCACCGTTGCGAAGGTTCGTTGTTTCGAAGCACCACGTGATGATCGGGTGTGATAGATTCTAACGTTCAAATACAACGGGTGTAAGACAGATTTACACACGCAATACACTTAGGTTGACTTGACGAGCCTAGCATGTACAGACATGGCCTCGGAACACAGAAGACCGAAAGGTCGAGCATGAGTCGTATAGAAGATACGATCAACATGAAGATGTTCACCGATGTTGACTAGTCCGTCTCACGTGATGATCGGACACGGCCTAGTTAACTCGGATCATGTTATACTTAGATGACTGGAGGGATGTCTATCTGAGTGGGAGTTCATTGAATAATTTGATTAGATGAACTTAATTATCATGAACTTAGTCTAAAATCTTTACAATATGTCTTGTAGATCAAATGGCCCACGCTTACCTCAACTTCAACGCGTTCCTAGAGAAAACCAAGCTGAAAGACGATGGCAGCAACTATACGGACTGGGTCCGGAACCTGAGGATCATCCTCATAGCTGCCAAGAAAGATTATGTCCTAGAAGCACCGCTAGGTGATGCACCCGTCCCACAGAACCAAGACATTATGAACGCTTGGCAGACACATGCTGATGATTACTCCCTCGTTCAGTGCGGCATGCTTTACAGCTTAGAACCGGGGCTCCAAAAGCGTTTTGAGAGACACGGAGCATATGAGATGTTCGAAGAGCTGAAAATGGTTTTTCAAGCTCATGCCCGGGTCGAGAGATATGAAGTCTCCGACAAGTTCTTCAGCTGTAAGATGGAGGAAAATAGTTCTGTCAGTGAGCACATACTCAAAATGTCTGGGTTGCATAACCGCTTGACTCAGCTGGGAGTTAATCTCCCGGATGACACGGTCATTGACAGAATCCTTCAGTCGCTTCCACCGAGCTACAAGAGCTTTATGGTGAACTTCAATATGCAGGGGATGGAAAAGACCATTCCTAAAGTATTTGCAATGCTGAAATCGGCAGAGGTAGAAGTCAAAAAACAACATCAAGTGTTGATGGTGAATAAAACCACTAAGTTCAAGAAAGGCAAGGGTAAGAAGAACTTCAAGAAGGACGGCAAGGGAGTTGCCGCGCCCGGTAAGCAAGCTGCCGGGAAGAAGCCAAAGAATGGACCCAAGCCCGAGACTGAGTGTTTTTATTGCAAGGGAAGTCGTCACTGGAAGCGGAACTACCCCAAATACTTAGCGGACAAGAAGGCCGGCATCACGAAAGGTATATGTGATATACATGTAATTGATGTGTACCTTACCAGTACTCGTAGTAGCTCCTGGGTATTTGATACCGGTGCGGTTGCTCACATTTGTAACTCAAAGCAGGAGCTGCGGAATAAACGGAGACTGGCGAAGGACGAGGTGACGATGCGCGTCGGGAATGGTTCCAAGGTCGATGTGATCGTCGTCGACACACTACCTCTACATTTGACTATGGGATTAGTTTTAAACCTCAATAATTGTTATTTAGTGCCAGCTTTGAGCATGAACATTGTATCAGGATCTCGTTTAATACGAGATGGCTACTCATTTAAATCCGAGAATAATGGTTGTTCTATTTATATGAGAGATATGTTTTATGGTCATGCTCCGATGGTGAATGGTTTATTCCTAATGAATCTCGAGCGTAATGCTACACATATTCATAGTGTGAATACCAAAAGATGTAAGGTTGATAATGATAGTCCCACATACTTGTGGCACTGCCGCCTTGGTCACATAGGTGTCAAACGCATGAAGAAGCTCCATGCAGATGGACTTTTCGAGTCTCTTGATTACGAATCATTTGACACGTGCGAACCATGCCTCATGGGTAAAATGACCAAGACTCCGTTCTCAGGGAGAATGGAGCGAGCAACCAACTTATTGGAAATCATACATACTGATGTGTGCGGTCCAATGAGTGTTGAGGCTCACGATCGTTATGTTCTCACCCTCACTGATGACTTGAGTAGATATGGGTATGTCTACTTAATGAAACACAAGTCTGAGACCTTTGAAAAGTTCAAGGAATTTTAGAGTGAGGTTGAGAATCAACGTGACAGGAAAATCAAGTTCTTGCGATCAGATCGTGGGGGAGAATACTTGAGTCACGAATTTGGCACACACTTAAGAAAATGTGGAATAGTTTCACAACTAACGCCGCCTGGAACACCTCAGCGTAATGGTGTGTCCGAACGTCGTAATCGCACTCTATTAGATATGGTGCGATCTATGATGTCTCTTACCGATTTACCGCTATCATTTTGGGTCTATGCTTTAGAGACTGCTGCATTCACTTTAAATAGGGCTCCATCGAAATCCATTGAGACGACACCGTATGAATTATGGTTTGGGAAGAAACCTAAGCTGTCGTTTCTAAAAGTTTGGGGATGCGATGCTTATGTCAAGAAACTTCAACCTGAAAAGCTCGAACCCAAATCGGAAAAATGCATCTTCATAGGATACCCTAAAGAAACTGTTGGGTATACCTTCTACCTTAGATCCGAAGGCAAGATCTTTGTTGCCAAGAATGGGTCCTTTCTAGAGAAAGAGTTTCCCTCGAAAGGAATAAGTGGGAGGAAGGTGGAACTTGTTGAAGTATTACCTCTTGAACCGGTAAGTGGCGCAGCTCAAGAAAATGTTCCTGAGGTGCCTGCATCGACTAGAGAGGAAGTTGATGATGGTGATCATGAAACTTCAGATCAAGTTGCTACTGAAATTCGTAGGTCCACAAAGACACGTTCCGCACCAGAGTGGTACGGCAACCCTGTCTTGGAAATAATGTTGTTAGACAACGGTGAACCTTCGAACTATGAAGAAGCAATGGCGGTCCCGGATTCCGACAAATGGCTGGAAGCCATGAAATCCGAGATAGGATCCATGTATGAAAACAAAGTGTGGACTTTGACTGACTTGCCCATTGATTGGCGAGCCATAGAAAATAAATGGATCTTTAAGAAGAAGACATGCGTGGATGGTAATGTGACCATCTATAAAGCTCGGCTTGTCGCTAAGGGTTATCGACAAGTTCAAGGGGTTGACTACGATGAGACTTTCTCACCCATAGCGAAGCTGAAGTCCGTCCGAATCATGTTAGCAATTGCCGCATTCTATGATTATGAGATATGGCAAATGGACGTCAAAACGGCATTCCTTAATGGTTTCCTTAAGGAAGAATTGTATATGATGCAGCCGGAAGGTTTTGTCGATCCTAAGAATGCTGACAAGGTGTGCAAGCTCCAATGCTCGATTTATGGGCTGGTGCAAGCATCTCGGAGTTGGAACATTCGCTTTGATGAGATGATCAAAGCATTTGGGTTTATGCAGACTTATGGAGAAGCCTGCATTTACAAGAAAGTGAGTGGGATCTCTGTAGCATTTCTCATATTGTATGTGGATGACATAATGTTGATGGGAAATGATATAGAATTCTTCGAAAGCATAAAGGCCTACTTGAACAAGTGTTTTTCAATGAAGGACCTTGGAGAAGCTGCTTATATATTAGGCATCAAGATCTATAGAGATAGATCGAGACGCCTCATTGGTCTTTCACAGAGTATGTACCTTGACAAGATATTGAAGTTCAAAATGGATCAGTCAAAGAAGGGGTTCTTGCCTGTATTGCAAGGTACGAGATTGAGCACGGCTCAATGCCCGACCACGGCAGAAGATAGAGAAAATATGAGTGTCGTCTCCTATGCCTCGGCCATAGGGTCTATCATGTATGCTATGCTGTGTACCAGACCTGATGTAAACCTTGTCGTAAGTTGGGTAGGAAGGTACCAAAGTAATCCCGGCATGGAACACTGGACAGCGGTCAAGAATATCCTGAAGTACCTGAAAAGGACTAAGGAAATGTTTCTCGTTTATGGAGGTGACGAAGAGCTCGTCGTAAAGGGTTACGTCGATGCTAGCTTCGACACAGATCTGGATAACTCTAAGTCACAAACCGGATACGTGTATATTTTGAATGGTGGGGCAGTAAGCTGGTGCAGTTGCAAGCAAAGCATTGTGGCGGGATCTACATGTGAAGCGGAGTACATGGCTGCCTCGGAGGCAGCACAAGAAGCAGTCTGGGTGAAGGAGTTCATTACCGACCTAGGAGTCATACCCAATGTGTCGGGCCCGATGACTCTCTTCTGTGACAACACTGGAGCTATTGCCCTTGCCAAGGAGCCCAGGTTTCACAGGAAGACCAGGCATATCAAGCGTCGCTTCAACTCCATTTGTGAAAGTGTTCAAAATGGAGACATAGAGATTTGTAAAGTACATACGGAACTGAATGTAGCAGATCCGTTGACTAAACCTCTCCCTAGAGCAAAACATGATCAACACCAGAACTGCATGGGTGTTCGATTCATCACAATGTAACTAGAATATTGACTCTAGTGCAAGTGGGAGACTGTTGGAAATATGCCATAGAGGCAATAATAAAATGGTTATTATTATATTTCTTTGTTCATGATAATTGTCTATTGTTCATGATATAATTGTGTTATCCGGAAATCGTAATACATGTGTGAATACATAGACCACAACACGTCCCTAGTGAGCCTCTAGTTGACTAGCTCGTTGATCAAAGGATAGTCATGGTTTCCTGACTATGGACATTAGATGTCATTGATAACGGGATCACATCATTAGGAGAATGATGTGATGGACAAGACCCAATCCTAAGCTTAGCTCAAAGATCGTGTAGTTCGTTTGCTGTAGCTTTTCTGAATGTCAAGTATCATTTCCTTAGACCATGAGATTGTGCAACTCCCGGATACCGTAGGAGTGCCTTGGGTGTGCCAAACGTCACAACGTAACTGAGTGACTATAAAGGTACATTACAGGTATCTCCAAAAGTGTCTGTTGGGTTGGCACGAATCGAGACTGGGATTTGTCACTCCGTATGACGGAGAGGTATCTCTGGGCCCACTCGGTAATGCATCATCATAATGAGCTCAATATGATCAAGTGGTTGATCATGGGATCATGCATTATGGTACGAGTAAAGTGACTTGCCGGTAACGAGACTGAACAAGGTATTGGGACACCGGCGATCGAGTCTCGGGCAAGTAACGTACCGATTGACAAAGGGAATTGTATATAGATTGATTGAATCCTCGACATCGTGGTTCATCCGATGAGATCATCGTGGAGCATGTGGGAGCCAACATGGGTATCCAGATCCTGCTGTTGGTTATTGACCGGAGAGGCTTCTCGGTCATGTCTGCATGTCTCCCGAACCCGTAGGGTCTACACACTTAAGGTTTGGTGACGCTAGGGTTGTAGAGATATTAGCACACGGTAACCCGAAAGTTGTTCGGAGTCCCGGATGAGATCCCGGACGTCACGAGGAGTTCCGGAATGGTCCGGAGGTAAATATTTATATATAGGAAGTCCAGTTTCGGCCATCGGGAAGGTTTCGGGGTCACCGGTATTGTACCGGGACCACCGGAAGGGTCCCGGGGGTCCACCGGGTGGGGCCACCTATCCCGGAGGGCCCCATGGGCTGAAGTGGGAGGGGAACCAGCCCCTAGTGGGCTGGTGCGCCCCTCTTGGGCCTCCCCCTGCGCCTAGGGTTAGAAACCCTAGGGGTGGGGGCGCCACCCTTGCCTTGGGGGGCAAGGCACCCCCTTGGCCGCCGCCCCCTAGGAGATTGGATCTCCTAGGGCCGGCGCCCCCCTAGGCACCCTATATATAGTGGGGGGCGGGGAGGGAAGGCTGCGCACTCAAGCCCTTGGCCTCTCCCTCTCCCTCCCGTGACACTCCTCCGTCTCCCAGCGCTTGGCGAAGCCCTGCCGAGATCACCGTTGCTTCCACCACCACGCCGTCGTGCTGCTGGTTCTTCATCAACCTCTCCTTCCCCCTTGCTGGATCAAGAAGGAGGAGACTTCTCCCAACTGTATGTGTGTTGAACGTGGAGGTGCTGTCCGTTCGGCACTAGGTCATCGGTGATTTGAATCACGTCGAGTACGACTCCATCAACCCCGTTCTCTTGAACGCTTTCGCTCGTGATCTACAAGGGTATGTAGATGCACTCCTCTCTCCCTCATTGCTAGTTGACTCCATAGATTGATCTTGGTGATGCGTAGAAAATTTTAAAATTTTGCTACGTTCCCCAACACTGCTGTGATAGATTCTTTGATAGGAAGAAAATGAGCCACTTTAGTGAGCTTGTCGATGACAACAAAGATTGCATCATTGCCACGCTTGGACTTGGGAAATCCAGTCACGAAGTCCATCTCAATATGGTCAAACTTCCATTCTGGAATGGCAAGAGGTTGGAGGAGACTAGCTGGTCGTTGGTGTTCTGCTTTCACTCTTCTGTAGACATCACATTCATTCACGAATGGAGCAATCTCGTGCTTCATTCGAGTCCACCAATATGACTGCTTGAGTTCATGGTACATCTTTGTACTTCCAGGATGAATAGAAAGGAGTGAATTGTGAGCCTCGTTCATGATGACTTTACGAAGGTCACCCTTAGGAACAACAATGCGATCCTCGAAGAATAGAGTATCTTTGTCATCAAGGCGATAACACTTGTACTTGGGTTGGCTCTTGGCAATCCCAATCTTCACCTTCTTCACCATTGCATCAAGAAGTTGAGCCTCACGAATGTGATCTTCCAAAGTAGGAGAGACTTGGAGGTTGGCAAGGAATCCTTGAGGAACAACTTGGAGATTAAGTTTGCGGAAAGCTTCACAAAGATCCGGTTGAAATGGCTTGAGAATCAAACTCTTGCAGTAAGCCTTCCTGCTCAATGCGTCAGCAATGACATTGGCCTTGCCTGGAGTATATTCGATACTCGGGTTATACTCTTGAATCATTTCGACCCAACGAGTCTGCCTGAGGTTGAGGTTGGGCTGAGTGAAGATGTACTTGAGACTCTTATGATCAGTGAAGATGTCCACTTTCCTTCCCAACAAGAGATGTCTCCATGTTAAAAGAGCATGGACAACTGCCGCCAACTCGAGGTCATGAGTGGGGTAGTTCTTTTCGTTGGGCTTCAACTGGCGAGAGGTATAGGCCACAACTTTCTTCTCTTGCATTAACACAGCACCGAGACCTTGAAGGGAAGCATCACAGAAAACCTCGAATGGTTTGGATTCATCAGGAGGAGTCAGAACTGGAGCTGTGACTAACTTCTCTTTGAGGGTGTTGAAAGCGATGTCACATTCAGGCGACCAGACATACTTCACATGCTTCTGGAGAAGGTTGGAAAGAGGCTTCGCGATCTTAGAGGAATTCTCAACGAATCTTCGACAATAGCTTGCGAGCCCAAGGAAGTTGCGGAGTTGCTTCACATTCTGAGGCGGTTCCCAATTCACAATTGTAGACACCTTCTCAGGATTCATAGCTATGCCCTTGGCGGAGATGATATGCCCAAGGTAGAGAACCTCATCGAGCCAAAACTCGCACTTCGAAAACTTCGCATAGAACTGATGTTCTCTGAGTTTGTCCATCACCAATCTCAAGTGCTTGGCATGATCCTCCTTGTTCTTGGAAAAGACCAAAATGTCATCGAGATAGACCAAGACGAAGTCATTTGTGTATGGGTTGAAGATGAAGTTCATCATGCAAGAGAATGTTGGAGGAGCATCGACAAGGCTGAAATACATGACCGTGTATTCATATGAACCATAGCTTGTTCTGAACACTGTCCTGGGGTTATCTTGTTCACGAATGCGATTCTGATAATAGCCCATACGGAGGTCAAGCTTGGAGAATACTTGAGCACCTTTGAGTTGTTCAAAAAGCTCATTGATGTTGGGAAGTGGGTACTTGTTCTTTATGGTCTTCTTGTTCAATGGACAGTAGTCGACACAAAGTCGGTCCGTTCCATCCTTCTTCTTGACAAAAAGAACACCACAACCCCATGGAGAAGAACTCGGTCGGATCAGACCCATACGCTCTTGTTCATCGAGTTGTTTCTTCAGCTCCTTCAACTCTTTCGGTCCAAGCTTGTAAGGACGTTTGCAAACAGGTTCCGTGCCAGTTTCAAGATCAATGACGAATTCAACTGGCCGGTGAGGAGGCATTCCTGGAAGCTCTTCTGGAAAGACGTCTTGATATTCAGAAACGACTAGAATCTGAGAGATGGCATCCAACTCGCCCTTCTCATTGAGAGAAAATAGTCGAATGGTATCATCACGAGCGGCAAAGACGATCACATCCTCAGACGAGTGTGTCAATTGAATCTGCCTGGCAGCACAATCAAGTTGAGCCTTGTGCTTAGAAAGCCAGTCCATTCCGAGAATTAGATCAATATCCGAGTCACCAAGGACCATTGGAGAAGACAGAAACTTATAGTCACCCATCATGATAGAAACATCGGGATCATCGTGGTAGCCCTCATAGACTTGGCCGGAGAAACCACTCCCATAGGTTTACCCAACGTTTCCGAAACAAAGTCATGCTTTGAAACAAATGATCTTGACATGAAACAATGCAATGCACCAGTATCAAAAAGGACTTTCGCAAGAGTAGAGTTAACTGGAAAGTTACCCATGATCACTTCTGAAGAGTCCTCTGCGTGAGCTGCGTTCACCATGTTGACCTTTGCAAACTTGGGATTATGCTTCACCACTGCATTGCTAACAGATATCACAGGAGGAGGAGGAAGACGCCTCTGGTTGAAGCATTTGTTTGCATAGTGACCCTTCTGCTGACACTTGTTGCACGTGACCTCTAAGAGCGGCCGGTGATACGGAGCACTTGACCTTGGAGCATGAGATGAAGCTTTGTTCTGAAAGCCTGGGTTGGGTGGGTGGGAAGATCCATTGCCACCTTTGCTCTTCTGCTAATAAGGCTGACGGAACGGAGGAGGAGGAGGCAACCAATACTTTTGCTGCTTAGCTGCCACTTGAGTTCAGGAAGGAGTTGCATCCCTAACTCTCTTCTTGGAAGCATCACACTTGAGCTGAGCAGCCTCTTGCTTTAGTGCCATATTGTAGAACTCATCATACTTTTTCGGCTCAAAAAGCACAAGAGCTAGTTGTAGATCTTCTCTGAGGCCACCTCTGAACTGATAAATCATGCTCTTCCCGTCAGGGACGTCTTGCTTGGCGAAACGAGCGAGCTTCTGGAACATGATGTTGTATTGGTAAACAGATAAGCTGCCTTGCTTCAGATTGCGGAACTCCTCACGCTTGCTCTCAACAACACTCTGAGGAATGTGGTGAGCTCTGAAGTCTTGGCGGAAATCATCCCAGGTAATCACACGACCTCCTCTGGAATCTTTGTATTGTTGATACCACTCAGCAGCTTGGTCTTTGAGTTGGAACGAGGCAAACTTGACAAAGTCCTCAGGCCTGATGTTGCTGCACTCAAAATGTTTGCAGATATCCACAAGCCAATCATCAACGTCTGTGGCCTCGACACAGTTACTGAAGGTCTTTGGCTGGTTTGTGAGGAACTGGTTGAGGGTAGCAAACTGAGTTTGATTGTTGCCATTGCCTTGATTTCCTTGGTTGCGCTCTTGCAAGAGTTGCATAATCAACTGCGTGTTGGCGTTGGTAGCGGCCATCACAGCTTGCCATGCCTCTGAAGGTGGAGGTGGTGGCGGAGGTTCCGGATTCTGATGCGTTGGAGGAGCCATCCTGAAGAGGGTGACATCCATTAGCATCTTGAAAGACATATATTCAAGCTGAATCAAATGGATCGAAATTGCAACATGTAGCCTTAACATTCGAACAAGAATGAACGAATGAATTCCAAATTAAACGATCACACTTCCATAAATTGAGAAGCCACTTAGATAGAGGTAGATGAATAAAACAACAAGGTACGGATATGAACAAATACTTGGTAAGGATTACCCAATCACAAACCAAATATCTGCGGAAGAAATACTAGAGCTACATGAATTCCCACCTATGAAACTCCCGAAACTTTCCGGTTATGCAATCAGGTGTTGGGGATACATGGGAAGCATAATATCTCACCCAAAACTAGCAAATCCTACATCCAGCTGTATCCATCCTTCAACACATAACCAAGAAACCTTCAGAAATCATTTACCTCAACCTTCGAAAAGCATCCGTTATACGAGTCATGGCAATACTCCCGAACTCCCGCCCTAGTACTGGGTGGCGTCGAGGTTATCTCACCAACAACTACATAAAAGAGATTTTCGATGTCGGCGAAACTCAGGTATTCCAGAACTGCAACGATAAAATTGTGACGACAACACCTCGGAGCTCAACTCCCCGGGACACTGCCACAACCCCTAAATGTCAGGAGGCACCAAGAACAATGTTCTCGTCACAAAACCATCGGAACGATTCCAAGATACCCGCGTGATCCTAATTTTTTTTAGTGAAATTTGAGAAGAGAAGAGTCAAAACTCTATGTCAGGATGCCTCACCAGAGCGACGAAGGGACTGAGGAGTAAAAATAATCCTACTCTCCGATATATATAATCATAAAAGACTCAAAACATTTTTCTAGACTCAACAACGCCAGCGATTCGATCAAGCAGGGGGCTCCTAAGTCGGGGAAGGCTCTGATTACCAACTTGTAACACCCACGATGCGGCTATATCTCCCACGTGTCGGAGCACAACTTAGAGGCATAACCGCATTGTAGGCATGTCGCAAGAGGGGTAATCTTTACACATCCCATGTACTGAATAAGAAAGAGGTATAGAGTTGGCTTACAATCGCCACTTCACACAATACATAAATATAGCAATACATTATTCAGATACAATCAAGGTCCGGCTACGGAACCAAAATAAAGACAACCCCAAATGCATAAGATCCCCGATCGCCCCAACTGGGCTCCACTACTGATCATCTGGAAAGGAAACGTAGTAACATCGTGAGTCCTCATCGAACTCCCACTTGAGCTCAGTCACATCTCCTGGAATGGTATCATCGGCACCTGCATCTGGTTTTGGAAGTAATCTGTGAGTCACTGGGACTCAGCAATCTCACACCCGCGCGATCAAGACTATTTAAGCTTATGGGTAGGTAAAAGGTATGAGGTGGAGCTGCAGCAAGCACTAGCATATATGGTGGCTAACTTACGCACAAGAGAGCGAGAAGAGAAGGCAAAGCACGTTCGAGAAACGATGATCAAGAAGTGATCCTAGAACTACTTACGTTCAAGCATAACACTAGACTGTGTTCTCTTCCCGGACTCCACCGAAAAGAGACCATCATGGCTACACACGCTGTTGATTCATTTTAATTAAGTTTAGTGTCAAGTTTTCTACAACAGGACATTAACAAATTCCCATCTGCCCATAACCACGGGCACGGCTTTCAAAAGTTCAAAACCCTGCAGGGGTGTCCCAACTTAGCCCATCACAAGCTCTCACGGTCAACGAAGAATATTCCTTCTCCCAGGACGACCCAATCAGACTCAGAATCCCAGTTACAAGACATCTCACAATGATAAAACAGGACCAGCAAGACCACTCGCTGTGCCGACAAATCCCGATAGGAGCTGCACATATCTCGTTCTCAGGGCACAACGGGTAAGCTAAGCGTACGGGAGCCAACGTAACCCAAGTTGCCAAGGGACGGCCCCGCACGGTGCTCTAGGTTGGACCAACACTTAGAGAAGCACTGGACCGTGGGTTTAAAATAAAGATGACCCTTGAGTCTGCGAAACCCAAGGGAAAAAGGCTAGGTGGCAAATGGTAAAACCAAGGTTGGGCCTTGCTGGAGGAGTTTTATTCAAGGCGAACTGTCAAGGGGTTCCCATTATAACCCGGCCGCGTAAGGAACGCAAAATCAAGGAACATAACACCGGTATGACAGAAACTAGGGCGGCAAGAGTGGAACAAAACACCAGGCATAAGGCCGAGCCTTCCACCCTTTACCAAGTATATAGGTGCATTAAAGTAAACAAGATATAATAATGATATCCCAACAATAAACATGTTCCAACAAGGAACAAACTCCAATCTTCACCTGCAACTAGCAACGCTATAAGAGGGGCTGAGCAAAGCGGTAACATAGCCAAACAACGGTTTGCTAGGACAAGGTGGGTTAGAGGTTTGACATGGAAATATGGGAGGCATGATAAAGCATGTGGTAGGTATCGCGGCATAGGCATAGCAATAGAGCGAGCAACTAGCAAGAAAAGATAGAAGTGATTTCGAGGGTATGGTCATCTTGCCTGCAAAGTTCTCCGAGTTGACGTAAGCCTGATCCTCGTAAGCATACTCAACGGGTTCCTCGATCACGTACTCGTCTCCTGGCTCTACCCAAGCAAGAACACAAGCAAAGGGAACCACGGTCAACCACGGTGCAATGCACAAGCAACATGATGCAAAACATGGCATGATATGCGGGAAGTAATATGCAATGCATATGCGTTCTTAGGAAAGGAAAGATTGAACCAGGCCTCAACTTGGCAACCCAAGAGTGCCGCTGGAAAGATGAGTTGATTTCGGTCGAAATCGATATAAAGATCACCGGAATCGGATGCATGGTTTGCAAATGGCAAGCAAAACAATAATGGCACAATTCTGCGATTAACAGCATGATGCCATCTAGAATGCAACAAGGAACTAAGCTACTGCACTCTAACATAGCAACAAAGCACATGGCAGTGATACACTCAAGATGCTTGACAAAAGATGAACACTGAGCTACGGCTAAATCACACAATAGCAGGCTTAAACAAGCATGGCAAAAGTGCAAAAGAAATCAGGTTCTCAGACTTAGTGAAAATAACATGTTAGGATTTAACATCAGGAAGCAATGTTTAGATCAAGATAACAACATGCTACAGGAACATATCATGGCAAAGCAAGGCATGGCATGAATCTACTCAAAGCATATAACAAAAGTCCCTTACTGACCATAAGCCAAAAAGGATCAGAAAATATAATGGCACCCATGTAAACATAGCAAGTTTCGTTAACAGATTCAGACTTAGCAGAAAACTGGACATGGCAAAAACAGAGTTACGTAGGCATGTTTGTGAGCTCGATGCACTCACCACAAGGCATTTCATGACATACTAAGCATACACCCAGCAAGAAGACATGATCAAGAAGCTAAACATGGCAAGAACCAACTCATAGCATTCATGGATCAAGTACAACAACCTTGGCAAAATTGATTAACACGTAAACAATCTGCCAGGAACATTTTATAGCAAACATAGAGCAAGATTGAGTCATGCTAGAATACTCCATAATTGCAAACAAAGACATGGATGGATAGAAAATAACAATATCTCAAAATCATCCCTACTGAACATGCTCAAAAGAGGCATGAATCACTCTATAGCAACATGAATACAAGGCATAAAAATAACATCAGGGAAATGACTTAGAAGAATTCTAAGTCCCTGAAATCAGCAACATCACGAGAGCTACTTTGCATGCTTGTGCTAGTCACCAAATTGATCACAAAAATACATGGGATACACCCCTGTAAAGGTTGCATGGCATAGCCCAAAACACATGTAGGGCTCAAGTTCATAGGAGGCACACATCAAACATGGCAAAAATGACAAATGTCCATAACCTGTTAAGAAACAGAAACTAACATTACATAGCACTCTTGCAACAGCATTTAGGGCATCAAGATGGGCTCAAACAAACATGGTGCAATGGAATGAAATGAAGAGCACATCCAGGCGAACAATTTGATATATCTTGCACGAAACGGAGTAGTATTCTAGGAGATATCATGTGATGAACAGGAGCTAAAAATATCTTAGAAAAAGACTTAGAAGAAATCGGGGTCGACCTCTGGATCTAGATCTAGGGTTCCTCTTGGCGCAGATCCCGAGGCTCGCTGGAGTGGAACTCGCCGGAGTTGGAGATGTCGTCGGAGACTCGGGGGAGGGCAGATCCGAGGCGGTGCGGTACGGGGCGGCGGCGCGCGGTACCGGCGCGGCGCGCGGTACCCGCGCGGTGGCTGAGTCCGGCGAGGGCGCGCGGGCCGGGGTGACGGCGACTGGAGGCGTGCGGTGGCGGAGCGGCGAGGTCAGCGCCGGCACGAGCGAGCGGCGCGAGGAGGCGGGCGGCGCGGCCAAGCCGGGTGGGCAACGGGGGCGCGCGGGCCGGGAGGGCCCCGCCTGGGCCCCGGCGGGCCGGTGTGCGAGGGCGGCGAAGTGGGGCGCGGCTCGCCACGTGGCAGTGCGCGGTTGGACGGGGGAGCGGGGCGGACATGTCCGTCGGTGGAGAAGTTGTCCGGCGACGCAAGGGAAAAATGCGAGGGTTCATCCGGGATTTGGAGAGGGTTGCACATATTTATAGCTAGAGGGAGTTAGGGGAGTCCAAATGAGGTGCGGTTTTTGGTCATGCGATCATGATCGAACGACCGAGAGGATGGAGGGGGTTTGGATGGGTTTTGGGCCACTTTGGAGGGGTGTTGGGCTGCAACACACACGAGGCCTTTACGGTTCCTCGGTTAACCGTTGGAGTATCAAACGAAGTCCAAATGGCACGAAACTTGACAGGCGGTCTATCGGTAATGAACCAAGGCTGCTTGGCAAGTCTCGGTCCAATCCGAGAACGTTTAACACCCACACACGAAAAGAGGCAAAAGGGGACGTTGGAGGACATAGGAGTGCCGGAATGCAAAACGGACAACGGGGAAAATGCTCGGATGCATGAGACGAACACGTATGCAAATGTGATGCACATGATGACATGATATGAGATGCATGACAAGTACAAAAGCAAAACGAAGGCAAAACCCAACCACGAGGGAATATCATAACTTAGTGCCGGAAATGGCAAGAGTTGGAATACAAATATGGCACATTACATTCGGGGCGTTACAGTGGGTCCCAGCTAGCCGGGGGAGTATTCATTTTTTTGTGCATAATAAGGAGGCACTTCCGGTGGGTCCGAGCTGACAGCGGGGGGAACGTTTTTTCGTGAAATACGGTGGCCCGTCCGGTGGGTCCCAGCAGTCAGGGAAACGATTTTTTGTGCAAAATACTGGTGGCCCGTCCAGTGTGTCCCCGCTGTCAGGTGGAGGAATAATTATTTTCCGCGTAATAAGGAGGCACTTCCTTGCGGCTGTCGTGGACCCAGCTGTCAGCCTCTCCACGTAGAGTATTCTTTCGATGGAATTCGGTTGTTGACCACATTGACCATGCCGCGCCAAGAGCACCACGGCGGTGGACGACGGCGAGGTCTGGGAAGGGGACGACGCGGAGCCGGGGAAGATGCGACAGTGGATGCCCATGCGGAGAGGAGTACGAGGGTTCACTGGTTCGGCTGCACTGCCGTCGCCGCAGAATAACAAGGGGTGTGGGTGAGTAGAGTGGAGGGATGGCCTGGCCCGCGGTGGGAGTAGTATGGGGGCGGTGAGGCCTCCGCGGCAGCACAGCCGGCCACGGGAGGCAGGAGCAGGCGACATGACCGGCGCTGCTTTGGGCGGCTGGAGCAAGAAGACCAGAGGTTGAAGAAGCACTACGGCCGTTGGATGGACATCGTACGGTTAGTCGAGCTAGAATCGTGCATATTGACTAAGTTGACAAAGCCCTTCGTCCCCGTCAACTTAGTAGGCCCACTATACTGGGTCCCAGCTAGCAGGGGGAGTATTCATTTTTTGTGCGTAATAAGGAGGCACTTCCTTGCGTGCGAAGATATAACTGGTGGGTTCGAGCTATCAGCGGCGGTAACGTTTTTTCGTGAAATACAGAGGCCCTTTCGGTGGGTCCCAGATGTCAGGTGGAGGAATCATTATTTTGCACGTAATAAGGAGGCATTTCCTTGCGTGCGGTCGTGTACCCAGCTGTAAGCCTCTCCACGTACAGTCCACTTCAGATGCATGTCGGACATTGACCACGTTGACCACGCCACGCCGAGAGCACCAGGGCGGTGGACGACGACGAGGCCTAGGAAGGGAATGACATGGAGGCAGGGAAGACTCGGCAGTTGTTTTTGTTTCCCATGCGGAGGGGAGTATGACTGTATGAGGGTTTACTGGCTCGTCTGCCGTCACCGGAGAATAACAACAGGTGTGGGTGAGTAGAGGGATGGCTAGGCCAGCGATGGGAGTACAGTGGGGCGATGAGGCCTGCGCGGCAGCACAGCCGGCCGCAGGGAGGAGGGAGCAGGCAGTCCCGCCGGTGCTTGTTTGAGTGGCTGGAGCAGGAAGAGCAGAGATTGAAGAAGCACGACGGCCGTTGGATGGGCATCCAACAGTATACAGGCCATCTGTGGAAAGCCTCAAATCTGTGAAAAACAGCATACAGCCCATCTGCCATTATTTCAAATAATTTACAACCCATTTGCTAATTCTTACGGGTTTTTTGGAGCCCATATTCTTTTTGTTAGCATTACAACCCATATTGTGGCCACGGTTAAAAAATTATATGAAAATTTGCATATGTCGGTGCGGTCTGAACTGTTTTTAATCCCGAAATTTCGAGTCACATTCAGACTGATTTTAAAAATAAATGTATATCAATATAAAATCCAATAAATTTTCCACGCATAGAAATCAATGCAATTTAAAATCTCGAAATGAAAAAAAGATATTTGAAACTAATTGCCGGTTTGATGTGTTTTAAAAATATATAGCCCATTTCTCATTACTGATAGGCCATTTTCTCGGCCAGCCGAATGAAGCTCTCCTCGCCTTGAAAGATTTGCAGCCCAACAGGCCTGATAAAGCGACTTACTTGACAAATCACAAAAAAAACTAGGCTAGCCATTTTCAAAAAGAAAAAAACTACTGGGCTGGTCTGTGGTAAACATAAAAGAAAAGGCTGTCTAGACAGGCCAAAGTGTCCCGCATAGCCCAGTTGACACCCTGCTTCGTCTCAAAAACAAATTAGATAAATGCCACTCCAATTATGGCGATTCATAAAAATGCCACTACAATTTTCCAAACTTTGAAAAATGCCACTGCAATTTTTGCAAACTTTGAAAAATGCCACTGCAATTTGCAAACTTTGAAAAACGCCACTCCAGACTTCGAAAAATGCCACTAGAAAGGGCATGAAATGGCATTTTTCAAAGTTTGGAAATTGCAGTGGCATTTCTCGGATACACCAGATTTGGAGTGGCATTTATCAAATTAACCCAAAACAAAAATAACTAGGCGAGCTGCTGGGTCCCTGGTGTCAGCCGCTCATTGTGCAATTCTCTCGTTTATTTACTACGTTGACAATTACGTGGGACCCAGATGTCAAAAATCCACTAGGAGGATCCATTTTTTATTGGCTTGAAATAAGGAGGCACTTGCTTGCGTACTGCCATGACCTTGGCGGGTCCCTGCTGTCATCCTCTCCACGTACAATCATCTCCTGATTGTGTACGCGTCAACTTGCTAGGCCCACAAGTCAGCCTCTAAACCCGTGGAGGACAAATACAACCCATTTAAAAAAAATAACAGCCCATTCCATACGTTCAAACGGAAAGTTCAACATTCAGAGCAAAGTAACAGGTCTGATCCACAATAGAGTACTGAACTTCCACATTGACAACCATCATAGCCAAGTTAACTATCTACTCCCACTAATACTCTAGTAGCTTACAAGTACTAACTTAGTCTTAGCTAACTAGACGATGCCGACCGCCATCTGTGGTACACGCTAAACGCCGGCACCGGCGTCGTGCGCCTCGCCTCGGACTTACAAGAGGTGCGATAGGGCGCGTTGCTCGCGCGCGTTGGCCCTTTCCATGCCGGCGTGGTCCACCGAAGCTTCGGCTTCCAAGCGGGAAACCCACTTGACGAGCTAGTAGTAAAAATTGGCGTTGCAAAGTGTGCGTGCCCGACAGCCTCTAGGGCTATTTGCCGGGCGCCGGCCTCCACGTAGTCAGCCCAGTTGCGGGCGCTCTGCTCGCGACTCAGAGCGTCGGTGCACTGCTGCTCCATGTCCCGCTGGCGGCGCAAATCAGCGATACGCTGCTCCTCCGCCAGGCGGTCGCGCTCCAACAACTCCTGCTCCTCTGCCATGCGGTCATGCTCCAACAACTCCTTGATCTCCGCATTGCCATCTAAATACAGATAGAATGCCTCCTCCCTCCGTCCGCCTTCTGGTGAAAACCCGAACACTAGTTCTGGCAGTGACCGCCTTTGGCGTCGCCTACCGCGGACGGGCGGGGGCATGGCGGACGTGGCGAGCGACATCGGGCCGGTGGGGGCTTATGAGGATATGGTGAGTTGGGTCACTGTGGCACCGGAGAAGGCCGAGAAGCAGTACTTATAGGCGGAAGGTAGCGCGACGGTCATCGGAATTCAATGCATAATGGCTAAGCGCGCCAGCTTGCCGTGGAAAACTAGAGAAACTGAAATTATGACTGTGCCATCCCATCCCGTCTGGGTCACACGCCGGCATGGCGGTCAAACGAGTGCACTCGAATCATCTCCCTCCTTGTCAATAATGATTCCACGGATTTAAAAAGCCCGCAACAACTAAAGCGTATCTTTTTTCGCATTAGTTAGCTGCCTTAATTACGGCCGGCTGCATGCAGGCACTCAGAATCGCTCGCAGGCAGTACGCGAAGCAGCATGCAACGAGTCGCAGCCGAGGGCACGCATGCAGCCACTTAAATCGCTGGAATTAATTAGGCTTAAACTTCTGCAGGCCGTTAATTATTGCCATGCCTTGGTCTTGCTGCTTTGCTCACGAAATTAATTAGGCTTAAACTTCTTCAGAGGTAGGCATTTTTATTCAAAAAACTGCCACTTCGCATCTTGCGTCGCAAATAAAACTGTCAGGAGCGCATTTGTAGGCTAGCTAGTGATCGATCAGTAACTTGTAAACATTGAGCGAACAAAAATAAGTAACTGTTAATGCATCTCAATGATTCACAGAGCATATACAAATATGTAGCTCCAAAAGCAAAGATCATCCACTTCGGATCTTGCGTCGCAACTAAAACTAACTAGTATGATTCCCATACATAAGATCAACATGTTAATGCATCTCAATGATTCAGAGATCATATACAAATATGTAGCTCCAAAAGCAAAGATCTAGAAAAAACATCTGTTCTTCCTACTAACATTGATGCTTCTCTTGGCCAACATTCAGTACAGACTGAAAGACAAATTTGTTTGTGAAGTCTACAATTCCTCTTGCAAATGTAAGTGGTTTCACCAACAGCTGGAACCATGAGAATGAACCACACATGATGGAGGAACATGCACTGCAATATGATTTGGTCTTCTCTCGATCACACCGCGAGACTATTTTCGGAATACAAACTTTAACTTAGGCAAAATGACGCCCATTGTATAATCAGACCAAAGCAATGAAGCACCTAGTGTTGGCCAATAAATAGTACAGTACTACTTTTCCGCAGTCCATGAAGTGACTATCCAATCTTTCCGTGTCTATTTTCAAATGGCACTGCATGTAGTGACTATACTATTCTCTTGTGCAGTTCAACCAAAATTGCGGACACTTTGTTTGTTTGCCAAATAGCAACGAGAAGACATCTCTGTCTGCACAAATATCAAGCAACTAGTAAATATATACCACACCTTGTATTTTCGGTTAAAACATGTCTCTTCCGCTTAGCATCTGTCATGTTCTGCACTGGACAATCTGATACAGTAATGTTTTGCCCTGGACAATTTCATACTGAATTGATTTGCTGGTTCAGAGCAGAAATATAGCGCCTATTCTTCATCAGACCAAGGATGTCCATGTTCGCAGTGATGGAAGAGGTGAAATCGATACAACCGAAATTGAGCATCCAATCATTGAATCCTGTCCTACACCTCCAATGTAGGTCCACCCTGCCAATAAATTCACATGCAAACCACTAGTATTACTATCTAATGATAGTACAAAAAGAGTAGCAAGATAGTAGCAAACCATGTACCTTCGTAATGAACAACTCATAGTGCCACCAATTGGATATAAAGGTTTGGAAAAAAACATGCTCCTAATGTTGAACCAGTTGGACTTTTTGTGCAGTTCCACTAAAATCGAGCATCCTTGTTTGCATAGATATTGAAAGTGTGATTACTCTAAAAGTGGCACTAGTTGAAGCATAGACTCACAAATATAAGCATTCCAATTTCTTAATGGGAAAAGGTAGCAAGACTGTTTCTAACCACCTGTTTGAAGGAATAAATAAAGCAACAACGGCTGATGTCAGGAAGGCATACATAGTTTTTTCTGAAAAACTGAGCCATTCCCGACCTTTCCTCTTCTTTTAAGAAAATTTTGTGCAGTTCTACTAAAATAAAATGCCATCACTGCCTTGACAATTCAGTGACACTGTACAAAAGTAAATGACTTAACATTACAACATGATGTCAGGTATGTAGTCGACAGGCATTAGAGACAAACATACAGACCTCCTCCGATAACATAATGAACATTAATTTTAACAAAGGTGTGACTAGCTTTACCGGGATAATTTGAGTGAACTCTACACCCTTTGTTCCTTAATATAAGAAGTTTTCGTGGTTCAATTTAAAGTACCCAAACGTCTAGTATTTAGAAAAACAGGTAGTAGTTTTCTTGAGCACATATCTGGGAAAGCTTGCCACACTTTATTTATGTCCATATGCTAATGCAACACCATTTGAATACTACAAATATACACTAATCCAGTGGCTAGTGCAACAGTAGATTAGTTTGTTTATTACAGGGTACCGTATAATGGTTTTACTGAACAAATTTCAATAAACTCTAGCACTGGAAGGTTTCTATTAGAATTAACAATACAAAATGTAAAGGTAACAAGTTTCAGCATTGGTATACTAGCTGTGCATGAGCATTAAACCAAATACAAAAGTCTGAAGGTAACTAGCATTATTAACTAATGATAGTATAAAAAAATTGCAAACCATGTACCACCAAGGTAAATATCATTTCGAACTCGGGGGGGCCTTAAAAGTTGCTATCCCAATCTTGATAATCGATCAAACATAAAAACTTGATCGAACGAATCAAGAGAACAGCCGGAGGAGGAGGTGCCCACTCTTGACCTTTCCTCTTGTCTTCATAATTGTATGTGCAGTTTAACCAAAATAAAATGACATCAACGCCTTGGCATTTTGGTGACATTGTACAAAAAAATTAACTTATCTCATGAAAGTGAGGTATGTAATCTATAAGCATTAACAGTGCAAAAATCTAAAGGTAGTAACAAGTTTCATCGTAGGTATACCGGCTGTGCAACAACATTAGAATGCCTTAGCTGAAAAATCTTTAATACATCCACAATCAACAGCTAACCCTGAAATAATCCAGTGAAATTAAATGGCATTACTTAAATTTATCGGTGGCATTAGACTGAGAGCGGCATTAGTTAAATGTGGCATGACTTTAGCAGTAGCATTGCTTGACTTGACTACTGGCGTTATACTAACAGCAAAAAAAGTGGCAATAAGAGCATGGGAGGCCCATTCGGACAGTGGGTGCACCAGGACGATGTACCTCCACGGACGCAGAGTGGTGAGGGAGGTATAGTTGCCCAGAGCAACAAATATCCAGGCAGCATATGTGGATTATGTCCCATTTTTGTTCTCTTTAGCCACATTTTTCCTATGCGAGGACAACAAACCGATCGACCTAGTCATTCTCTATTGTGTTGTCATGCCTTTCTACCCTTCTTCAACCAAGAGACACGAGACTCGTTCCTTAGCTACTGATTTTCCCCTTTTCAACCTAGATGCGGGTTCGATGCCTACTCTCTTGGACAGTACAGTCTCCCTTCCTTTCCTTATTCTACCCAGACATGGATTAGTCTGCATGAAGTAGGGTTTCCTTTAGTAGTGCAAATTATGGTTTTCGTCTGCGTGGCCAGCAGAGCAGAGGATAGGAAATTGGGAAGATGGTGGAGTGGAAAAAGATCCACATGCAACGACGTGGCAGATGGGGCAATAGAACAAGGTTATGGTACGAAAAGAGGTAGCATACCTGAGGGTCGGCGGGAAGTGGCTTCGCTCGTGGTCATCGTCCTCCGCACACACTACGGCAGTGAGCTTGGGGACGGAGGCCATCCCGCGCGGGCGCTAGGTCTGAGAGGACGGCCTTGTCGTCAGTGCGTGACCTCGCTCGCCGACGACGAGTGCGTCAACGCTGCACGTCCTTTTCTTCCCCGACAGATCTGTGACCACCGGTGAGGAGGGAGAGAGGGGCCGTCTTTTTTAGATCTGGAGAGAGGGTGGTAGTGTGAGAAGCAAGTGGGCAGCCCTTAGCAAGAAAGCGCTGAAGCTCCAGCCTATATATCTTTTTTATACTACTAGTACTGGATGTGGAGTAGTGGTAGAGTAGTTTATATTTTCTCTGCGTACAGTACCAGTTAGTCGTGCTTCAAAACTGATCGGCACGCCATTAAAAAAATAAAGGTCGATAACTAATGCGACACCTCGGGCCAACGCAGCCAGATCGCATTTTGCATGAGAAATTACATACCATGTTTCGTTGACATGTGGTCCCGTTCCAACATATCAGTGAGACGACGGCGAGTAGTAGGTGTATTTTCGAACGGACGTGTAGGCCGGGGCGCCTCTTCGTGAACCATGGCAAACTCACAACCGTCCACCGACTCTTCGCCTTTCCCTCTCGATTTGAAACTGCTGTCGCACGCTCTTCCTCTCCCTCCTCCATTTTCCTTCAGCCCTTCACCCTTTCTTCTGCCATTGTTCGATCGTCTTCTCCATGGAGGGAACAGGCCGTAAACGACCCCGTTATTCTTGCCCCAATCTGAAAGATGACGTGGTGGAGGAACTCATTGATCGATGTGACGTCATCACCTCGGCTAGCATGGTAGGTTCGTTCAAGCCCATTCTCGACTCAACTAATAACATCATTACAAAGAACCCAAGAGTCAAGGAGCGGTTTGATCTCCCCTATCTTCTTCACCGTGACCCTGATGACTGGCGCCGGCACGACGGAGGCCTTGCCCTGTGCAAGTTGATGCCGCTTGATAATGATACGTATGATGTTAAGATGCCATCGCTTGAGGGCAAGGCTTGGGCGGGCTCAAATGGATATTGGGTTGTTTACATTGGGTCCAACTGCGAGTGGGAACTTGTGAATGTGTACACTCGTGACCGGGTTCCACTTCTAAAAATCTCAGCAGACTGCCCAGAGGTTGAGCACACTGGTATTGTATGCACATTCAAATACGATCATGGTGACCATCTTCTACGGAAGATAGCAATTTGTCGAGTTCCCAACCGCTCTTGGAATTACAACAACTATCAAGTTGTTGCTATCTTCGACAAGCTTGTTGCCGTCCTTGGTGGTTTGACTCGATGGATATTGCTCAAAAATCAGTTTCTGTACACGGATGAGTACTGTGATGCAATTCTATACGAGGGCCTTGTGTTTGCTGCCACCACTCGTGGCATTGTTTTTGCATGGGATCCTCGTAGTTTTGGTACGTTTGTCTTCCACCGTAATTATAATTGTTTCATCCACATGCATGCGGGTTAGCAAGTTTCCCTTTACTAATTAACCTTCTTCTTGTGTTTCCAAGGTCCTGTGAACATCCCACCACCTATACTTGAGATTTTTTATAACCAAGGGGGAGATGATGATGGTGATGATCACGAGCATGAGGACGAGCAGCGCCCATATACTCTATGGCGCCTGGCAACTAATTCCGATGGATCACCTCTTCTTGTGTGTATACAGCCCACTGATGATGTTACTGCTAAGGAAGCAGGTGTAGTCTCCCATGGTCGCACTCTCCGAACCTATTCCAACACCCGTTGCATGGTATTCGGGATGGATACTAGTGTGCTAGCGCCAACTCCTTCTCCCTGGTACAGAATTGATAGTCTTGGAGAAAACTCGCTCTTCCTTGGACAAAACTATTCGATGATGGTGAAAGGCGATCCAACTACTGTTGACACAACATTACTACCATTTATGAGAAGCAACTGTGTCTATACCTCAGACATTTGGGTGGTTCCCTACCCTGGTACTGATATAGTAGGCCGCTTCAGCCTGGATGATCAGTCCTGCGTTGGTTTCCAGATCGACAATCGATGGCCCGTCCCAGAGAATCACTTGTGGTTCAAAGCAAGCGTTTCCAACGCCGAGGAATGGTTGAGTTGAAGTTCATTTCATTGCTTGTTATTTGTTGTGTGGTGAAAACTTTAGTATTTATAATGTATCCTCATTGTCGATGTGGGTTGATGACCTGTTGTATGTAATAAAATGATATGCCTGTGATAAACTTACTAAATTTATGAATGGCTTTCGAGTCGCTTCTCTGAGTGAGTGGTGTAACGAGGCAAAAAAATATTTTCCGAATACATAATTGTATGTGCATTGCAACGGGTTATCGGATGAGGCCAATCAACAATAGTAGTACACTATTTGTACTAGCTTCACATGCTTCGCGCGTCGGGCGGGTGTTTTTACTGTAGCCATATGTTAATGTGTTCGCTGTACGTAACCAGCACCTCGAATCCTCGATACTAGTACTATATAGTAGGAGTAAGTAGTCGGAGTAGTAGGGTGGCATGGGCCAGAACAAGCATTCACGTCCAGGAGTACGGCACACGCCACCACCACGACATCCATCTGACACCATATTATTTCTTGGAGTCCGTGCTAGAGCAATCTCTTCAACCTCGTCGTTTCTCTAACTTCAGCCATCGTGCGGCGAGCGAGGTGGGGGTTTGCCGATAGTCGGTTTCCTTAACTGCGGTCCCACTTGTAAGGCCAACTCCAACACACGACCCCAAACGGACCTCCGTTTTGCACGAACTCCAACGATAATTTTGACTAGAAAAGCAGGACCAAAGAAAACAAGAACCACAAAAATACATTTTACTACTCCTGTAAGTTGGATTAGTGCCTTCTCGATGTATTCATTGTTGATCTGCGGAGGCTCGATCTTGCGTGCTTCTTTCTTCTTCGAGTGTAAAGAAGTAGACGTTGCTTCCTCGCATCTAGTCTCATGTCTAGCCTATATTCTAGTAGGACTATCAACAAGTGCACTAATCTTATCTCTAGCCTCTGTGCTAGCTAAAAGTGATAGAAGATCTACTAAATTGCGCTCTATCAATATATGGATGTACTCTTCTTCCCAATACAAAAACTTGCATCCATTCTACACCCTCCCTTGCACAATACATGCTTTCTATTTGTCAAAATATATATGTATCTAGACATGTTTTAGTATATAGGTACATCCATTTTTGGACAAATGGAAGTCAAGTATTTTGGAACGAAGGGAGTACACAATAAATTTTTGTAGCGACCCGACCTGAATGGATCAAGTCTACTGTGCTCCGGTGTCATCCCTGGATCAGTAATGCTGACACCACACAGTACATCGAAGGATTTATAGCAGAGTGGCAATCACACACTTATTACATCGTTGTCTCAAAGAGAACTTATTACAATAAATATGGCTTAAGGCCATCTAATAACGATAACAACAGAAGACTCGGAAGATAAATGGGTCCATCAACTCCAACGGCATCACTGAGTATAGAACCACGACCTAAAAGCACCTTACTCGTCGTCTGAAAAGTCTGCAACATGAGAAGTTGCAGCCCGAAACGGGTTAGCACATGGAATATGCTGGCAATGTAACACATAGAGAGTAATGGAATGAAACAGCTATACTACATGCATATATGGCTGGTGGAAAGCTCTATGGTTACAGTTTTGTGTAAAGCCAGTTTTTCCCTACTGCAAAGGAATAAATTTATTTAACTATCATGGTAGTTGTTAAACATCGAGAATGGTTGACAGCATTCCGATCCCAATTAAGTAATTAAAACCCATTAATATTAATTAGAGTAACATGTTGAGATTCACATGATATTTAAGTACTAGATACTCAAGTTGTCCATAACCGGGGACACGGCTAATCATGATTAGTTTGTACACTCTGCAGAGGTTTGCGCACTTTTCCCCACAAGACTCGATCGCCTCCGTTTGGATTCTCGCACTACATGGTGTTTGAGAAATGGATGACCGAGACATAGTCTTTCAGAAGCGCTAGCACCTTACGTTGGATAGACCGGTACACCTACTTTCCCCTACATCTGCTAGTCTACCCTGTAAGAGTTCGCACGACTTAATCAACTATGCCAGAGCCCATAATGGCTTGTGGCTGCACACAGAAGTTTACTAGCATGAATGATCTTATGATCCCTTTGAGCCTGGGTGGCGGTCCAAAATAAAAACAGGCAAGTCCCGATAGACATCAGGTGCCTCAATCCACCCAGATGTGTATTTAAGTTGCCACCTTAAGTAAACCATTAAAATTAACAAACTCACATCTGTCATGGATATCACTCACCCAATCCACGTCTACTACCATAGCATGGCATAATAAGCAAACGTAGAAGTAACTCCCAAAGGTTTCATAATAATACAGGTGATAGGTACTACCTCATCTACCTCCCATCCCACAATTTAATTAGATCCTAATCATGCAATGTGAGAGGATTGATCTAATGCAATAAAACTGGGTTGTAGAAAAGGTATGATCAAAGTGTTACTTGCCTTGCTGATGATCCGCGAGACCTAGGGTTTCGAAGTAACAAGCGGCGCAATCCGGGTGATCTATCGCAGACAAACAACAAGCACACAATAAGTACTCATCTAATGCACAGGTAAAACTCGAACAAGAGAACGAACCAGAAAGTTCAACTTAAGAACTCCGGTTGCAAAGAAAGAAAGAACCGAACAGACGACGGAAAAACAAACGGCGGAAGAAAACAACTCGGTTCTAGCAAGTTGAAACTAGGTCAAATTTTACTGTAGTAAAGGCTTGTTCAAGTTGATTAGACGGAACGGCGGTTTCAAGACGAAACTCCAGGCGCTTGAATCACCTGATTCCGATAAACGAGCGGGAAGAAAGACTAGAACGAAGATCGGATCTGAGATCGCGATCGCAGAATAAATCCGACGAAAAGAAAGAGATGAATGGTTAAACGAACGGGCGTCGCTAACCGGAAAAAAATCGGTGATCACGTTCATTGAGACGAACGGTCCGAAAGAAGAATGAAAACCGATCTAGGGTTTCGGAAGAAAACCGAAATAAAGCTGGAAGAAAAACCGGAAGAAAAAAAAAGAGAAGAACCGGAACGGTTTTCTAGAAGAAAAACTGAACCAAGGAAAAGAAGAGGTGGCGCGGCTACCTCGGGAGGCGGGGCTCCGGGCGGCGGCTTAGGGCGGCGGCGGCTTAAGGCGGCGGCGGCGCAAGGAGGAGAGGGGCAGCGGGCTTGGGTGGTGGAGGAAAAGAGAGGGGGGGTGAGTATATATACTAGGAGGGGGGTGGGTGTGACTTGGCCAAGGGGCAAAGGGGGGGGGGGCGGCGGCCTAGAGTCCCGCTGGGACTCGGCTTCGCGCGAGGGGCTGGGGGCGGTGGCGGCTGGCTGGGCCTTGGCCCGGCTGGCCTGGCGCGCGGGAGCTGCTCCTTTTTTTTAAATCGGTTTCGCGCGTAGAAAAACAAAAGAAGAACTATCTAAACGAACTCCGAAAAATCTAAAGTAAATTTTCCCCGACTCCTAAAAATGATTCGAACAAAATGAACTTTTCTCCGGGCCTAAAATGCAATTTTTTTGAAAACGCGCATTTTCCCTATCCAAAGAAAAAACGCAAAAGAACTCCGGCAAAACCAAAACTTGACTTATTCATTAAATCTTCATTTTTCCTAACTTTGGGAAAGTCATATTATTCCCTCTCTCATTTTTTTGATATTGGAAAAATAATTGAAGATGAAATAAATAAATCAAATGATCCTCTTTTCCAAAATTTGAGAGAACTCAAATATGAAAATAACGAAATCTCCAACTCTCTCCGTGGGTCCTTGAGTTGCGTGAAATTTCTAGGATCAACCAAAATGCATGAAAATATGATATGCATGATGATCTAGTGTATAACATTCCAAATTGCAAATTTGGGATGTTACAATTTTTTAAGTTAGCACTACTAGTCTAATCCGAGAGCACAACCAAAGATTTGGTCGGGTTCTTCCTCCTTTTGCCGACACATGGACATCCAGCATCCAGGTCATGTCATGAAAGAAAATAGAGTGGTCGTTGAAGCCACGAGATGTGCATCTTGGGTTAAACTGTAAATAGAATCTTACTACTCTTGAGTAACTCCAAAAGCAGCCACCGAAGATCTTTATTGGATTTGTTTTTCATCACCAGCACGTCGAGGTGAAAGATGTGCAGGTTCAGAGGGTCCTCTTGCGTTTTCACTGACATGTGGGGCCGCATGTGAGCAAACAGACGATGGGCTCCACACGTCCACTGGCTGGCTGAGAAGAGAGATAGAGGAGGGCTGAGCACGGGCTGCAGGAAATTTGTTCTACGTACCTCGATATAGGCTCGATAGTGGGGTGGCATGAGCCATAACTAGCATTCACGTCTAGCAGTACGACACACGCCACCCACACGAGTCCCATCCGACACCAATTTTCTTGGAGTCCGTGCTACAGCCATCTCTTCTCCCTCCTGTTTTCTCAGCCATCACGCGGTGGGCGGGGTGGGGGTTTGCCGATAGTCGGTTTCCTCAATTGCGGTCCCACTTGTAAGTGAAAATGCAACATCGCACACATTCCCACTTGAGCGGCGTGCCGGACCAACCGTGTGGGGGTCCGACGCGAACACGGCAGACTTTTCCTTTTGAACTTGTAACTTGTAAAATTTGGTTCTGCTCCATGGCGTGACCGATAGATAGAAAATAATGATTTTGCCTAGAGTAATGAGAAGTTTGGTTCTGGCGCTGTTCATGCATGGAGTACGTACGAAAATGATGAAGTTGATGCGAAAGGTAAGATAATTACTGTAGTATCATATACTACTACTTGGATTTGACGGAAAGATAAAAATACATACGGATCCATCAACGACATCCTAACGCCCTAGTGCGCCGGGTCACCAACCGACATGTGAGGAGCAACGGCATTGGCGGCGAGCTCAACGTGCTTATGAACAGTGCCGTCCAAGGTTGCCCTGCGGTCCAAGAAGGCCAGCATCCTATTGTCCTCCTGTTGCATGTAGTAGTCCTTGTGGATGATTTGCGCGTAGACGCGGGTGATTATGTCGATGGTGTCTTGCTGCGCCAGGCGCTGCGCGGTGAGCGCGTCCTCGAGGTGGACATTCTCCGGCGCGACGGCGGGCAGTCGCAGGGCCACCAGTGCGTCGAAGAGGTTGTCACCATAGTGGCCATTGAGGGTGGCGGGCATCGCAGAGCCTGGGCGCGTCGGCTGGAGGCTTACGTCAAAGTCGTCCGCAAGCTTCTTGACGATGGTGAACTTGTCGAGGGAACCAACGACGACCTCGTCGAACAAGGAGACGAAGCTGTCGTCCAAGCGGCCCCTCGCCCTGGCGGCCTCAAGCAATACTACCTAGAGACGTTCCTCGGTGCCGGGCCGCAGGCCGGCGTCGTGGACCATCTGGCACAGCCGGCTGATGCTCGCGCTCATCGCTTCCATGGGTCTAGCTTA
The DNA here is from genome assembly GCF_003073215.2 of Triticum urartu. Classification (NCBI taxonomy): domain Eukaryota; kingdom Viridiplantae; phylum Streptophyta; class Magnoliopsida; order Poales; family Poaceae; genus Triticum; species Triticum urartu. The sequence goes on along the minus strand of NC_053028.1, from coordinate 52,063,039 downwards.
GCTTCTAGTCAACTAATCTTGCGATTCAAGTGATCACTCTTGCCCTTGGTTAGCCTGCGTAGGTGCATAGGATTTTGTACTACTCCTCGGCCCTCTACTGCACCTGCCTTTGAATGTATGATAGGTGGGCCAGCCACCCCCTGGGCCCACGTGTCATTCACCCAAAGGCAGTTGCCGTAAGTCAATGAAGCCGTGTCCCCCTCCGTGCTGGTGCAGTATAGTCATCTCACTGGACCTCTAGTTGGGGCCAAACGAGAGAAGTTTGATGTTTACTGGTTTATTGGTCTCCTTTGCATTTGGCGCCAAGTTTTGACCTTTGATTTAACTAATAAAATGTTAATGCATGTAAACAAAAATGTTGTGTAAGTCACCTTACGAAAACCAAATAATCCCAAAATACTTAGGCACGGTGCATTAACTCCCTCCTTGTTTCTTATTTCATGACATATCAACCAATGAGAGATGTGGGCTGTGCATGCTTTCAATGACTTGAGACTACCAAACATGACATGCAGTGTTTAGTTCATTGCATGCAATCCTATTAGTACTCTAGTTAGCAAAAAACATTAAGTTCTCTCGCCGATAGGAATAAAACACCATGTATTTATTTACAGAGGGAGTAGTACATTTTTTGTGACATGCATCACTAGATATTGCTAGTCAAATACTAAAATCCAGATGGACGTGGTAGTACTCCTAAATCCAGATGGTGGTGCTACTAGTCTCTACTATTAAAGGGGGATCGAACGTCGTGATGGTTCGACCATCCGGTTTGATCCCCCCGCCTCGTACGAGGCATCGCACCCCTCGATGGCACGCAATAAAAAAACGTTACATCCCGCACGCAAAAGAAGCCCGAAAAATCAGCACACGATCCCACACATTGTGGCTCAATTTTTTTGAGAGAGAATAAACCGTCCCCACACATACACGTCCTGCCCCCACCTCTCCCTGAGCCCTCGCTCCAGATCTCATCCCTCTCCTACCAAATATTGTCGCCGCCAGAGAGAGGAAGGAGCGCAGCGGATTCACCGAGGAGTAGGGGGTGCCTCGCTCGCTTCTGCTGACCACCACCACCTCCACCGCCGTCGACGCCGCGGCGGACGCGGTGAGTCCCAAGCCGCGGGACACTAGGCGCGACCACCCCGTCGCAACGACAGGAAGAGCAGGGCCGTGGGAGCCAGCGATGGCTCCGGCCAGCCCCGAACCTGACCTCCACCCCCAGGCGAGCTCTGGGTCCGCCGCCCCGTAATCCGCTCGAGTTGTGTCTAACGCCATGGTTTATTGCAGGTGGAGGTGGAGTACGTGCCGGAGATGCCCGACCTCGGCGCCGACGACCCCCTCCCCCTCGGCGCCTTCGCGGCGGCCCCTGCCCCAGGCGAGCTCCAGTTCCTCCGCCCCGTAATCTGCTCGAGCCGCGCGCCTAATGCCATGGCGGCAAGAGCATGTGCGGTCGCGGTGGTGACTCGTGAGGACTAGCTTGAAGAGGAGGAGTCCGCCACTATAAGGACCTTGTTCAACAACACTACTCGGGCCTCCAGCAATGGCAGGTTTGGGATATCTGAGATGTGTCCTCTCCGCCTCCAGTAAAGATTTTGTGTGATTGTTTGTTTTGCAATATATTAGGCACTGTTATTTCTTCATGTTATTAGCTTCCCATTCGAGACGTGAGAAAAAGAACAGCGGCGATGCACAACCCTACACAGGGCCACTCGTGTCATCTTGTCAGTCAAGTAGGCGCATCGGCGGCTGCTCCACGCCTCCACTATGGAATCAAATGGGTGAGGTCTTTTGCCCCTTTCCAAATTCTTAAACCTCCCACTTCTATGTATATGAACTTGTTCTTACTTGTTACTCCAATGTTTTAATTATTATAAGGGTGCATCGGCTGTTCTATTCATTAGTTGATCCATCTCCCACTTTATATTGCCTGTCATCTCCCACTCTTTTTATCACACAATTCAACAAAAATTCTTTTCGGTCGTATCTTGCCAAACTGAAGTAATATATTCAAGCCAAAGACTGTACTGGCAACAATTGTAAATTTAGAAAACAGGAAGAAAATAAACTTGCTGATAATGCAATCAGAACAGAGAGTTATGGACATGTTTCTTTACGTTTCACGTACTTTTGCACCATCATTATCAGTTGTCAATTGTGATCACTTGGTTCACTAATATAGTTGCTTGTTGATCTTGGTCGCAGTTTGCCCTGTCATCTTGCTCATAATGCAGTCAACTTTATTTCACTTTCAGCAGCATGGATCATTTGATCCTTCTGCACACTCAATGAACAAGGGAGCTAGAGCGCTGAAACTTCCCGTATTTTTAGTTTGTTGATGCATGACTGTTTTTCTTGCTATCATTGTCATGACAATGACTGGCTAGAATGTGCTGATGTATTTTTTCACCCATGTTAACCACTAACCCACAACTTAGCTAGACAGAGCTTCTTGTTTCTTTGCTATACAAACGCTTATGTACCTTACATATTCTTTTTATTAGCATACAATTAATCAGTGTTGCACACTGATGGCAGGAGTTCTACTATACATGATTATAACAAGGGGAAAGGATGAGGGAGAAGGGGACTCTATGAAGAAAGAACAAGAAGGTGTCCCTGAAAAATAAGCAGCTGGAGAACAACAAGCTTATTGTTGACTTTCTACAGAAAATGTTGTACACCTGAGAAAATTGCTGGTGAGAACATCACACATGTTCTTATAGTTTTTGAATGAAAAACTTTTATGTTTATCTCTTTTTTACTAGAATAGCAGATAATGGGGCATAGATATTTGAGAAGGCTTAGTGCAATTAATCCCTTTATCTTGCAGTACTTTACACATGGGTTCCATTATCAGAATAGGAGAGCCTAGCAGTACAAAATCAAGGCTCTGTACTATATTGTTGGCCAAAGGTTATACATATGTACCTATAATGATTTATTTATATTTGTAGCATTTGAGATGGTTGGCTTGTCAATGCTACAAATCGGTATTTCTACTTCTAGAGAAATGTATGGTCGTTTCCCGAATAACTGCTATTGACCTTACATGATTCTTTGAAGTCATACTAATTTGGATTTGTTATGACATACACTTGAACATTTATAGTAGAGATATCTGACTTTGTCTGTTGGAAATTGATATCAACCAACATGGATAGTGCTATTGTTCCTTTGCATAAGCCAAATTAGTCCTGGCTATTATAGACTGCCATTTCTTATAGCACTAGACAAAATGAATGTGGTTACTCACTGTTTCAGATGAGTTTGTCAACAATTTGGCAATGTGGTGTCAAAGTCTTTGCCCATGAGGTTACACCATCAAGGGTGACATTGAATAAGCATTCAGATGCACAGATATAAGAGAAGATCAACTTGCACGTACAAGTTGTGTTGCAGACGATGGGGTCATGCGGTTGAATGTGTCTAGTCAAGTTGAGCAAGAAGCATGATATCATTAACTAGATGTTCACAAAATTTCTTCAAAGTTTATTTGATTGTGTGGCATATTTTTTTCTGGTTAAGTTTTCTGTATATTTCTATATTTATTTGTACAAACTGGAAGCTATAGATGAACTTCATATATACTTTGCCAACTTCGTTCAATAAGATCAAAATATGCAATATGTTTTTGAATAGTATATGCACTATATGTTTCTGAATAGTATATGTATGTTCAACAGTATTCAAATTCTTTCTTTTCAGAGGGAAATAATCTTTTCGATGGTAAATATATTCCAAAGCAATATAACTATCATTAGATTCACTGTTTCATGCATAATCGATAGTGGTAGAGGCAGAGAAAATGTTGTCAGATTAGAAGAGTGTAGGTTCTATGGTGATGGGTATGATTGTGGTGTGGAGCCTAAATTTGTTGCTCCGTGGCAACGCACGGGCATTCAGCTAGTACTAGTAGTAGTAGGAGTACTAGCACGGTACTACCCGTTGGTCAAATTATTACGTGCTGCTCCTCACAGTGAAGTGACAAGACCCTGCGCCGGAGATGACACCTGAGTATAGGCGCCGTGTTCAGCATACCATAGTTAGCCTCACCGTCTGCAGTCACTATCATCATGGCTGTAGAGCTAGCCTGCTTAGAACTAGCCCTGTTCGACATAATTTCCCGTGCGTAGATGCCCGTGCATTGCACGCAACACCAAGATTGGGGGTGGACGGCTCCGGCAGCGGCCATCGCGCCAGATTTTTCCACGGCCTTCTAGATGTGGTGGGGAGGAGATAAGGCTGATTGTGAGAGACAAGGAGTTGTTTGTAAATAGGGAACAAGTGCGGGCATCTTTTTGCAAAAATGGAGAAGCTTGGTTTGTATGCGTCAGATCTAGATCCGACAGCTATTGGTGAAAGATGGGAGGCACAACATCATCACCAATTCAGGACCTGTTTGATTCGCAGGATTTTGAAAACGCAGGAATAGGACACGGCAATATTACAAGTTTCAAACTGATATTACAAATGTTAGGAGTAATGCTGCACCTACGAAGAGGGAATTACTAGGAAGTTTACGTAAGAACTTTCGTTACTTTAGGTGGATGCAGCATTATCGTACAAACTAAAATCCACCACCCTGACAAGTCACTAATGGGCAAATAAGTTTTCGAGTCTCTGGCCACTTGATGTTTCAAAAACAAATTCAGCTTCTGCGGAGACTTTGTCATTTAGGCTTAGACGCTTGCGGTGATCAGCACGCCATTCATTGTTGCACCAGAGAACGCCAAACCTCATTACCTTGAGTACACTTGCCTCCAGAACAAAGAACCCGACCAATTTAATCTCATATGTGCTACCTCGGTAGTCGATCAAATCAATTTCTGTAAGAAGATCAAGGCATTCAATGAGATTGTTATAGTGCAGCACATTTTTTACTTTCGGGTCTTTTTTTATCTGCAAAAGAAGAGAGCATATTAGAGCAGCTGGCTGCATAAGATTGTCGTGTCATCAAGAGGTACCAGTATCATTCGCTCATACGATAGGGTTGGCTGGCTAGTGATATTTTTTCACTCTCTCTCTCTCTCTGTCTGTTTCCTCTCATTTAACTAGGAGCACGTGAAGAGCTTGGGCATTTGTTGCCTTCCACTATGTGGTCGATGCCATATTTCGCAAAAGTATGCCACATAATACGCATCAATGTCAAATCAAAAGATTTTGGCACCGTTGTGCACACAGACCCACATGTATAAACAAATCAATCAAACCAACTACACCAGCCTCTCACTCTCCCAAACAAGTGTTTTTTTATTTCCTCAGTCCTCTCTCTCTCCCACGCAGTGTTTTTTCATTGTGTGAGTTAATTTGGCACCGGAGCAAAGTAGGTGATCCAGATTGGGGCACCAGGTGAGCAATGGAGGGGCATCGATGCCAAATGCATCACAAGTGAATTTGGCACATGTTTTGGCCTACACAGCCCACTTGTGTACTCCCTCTGTCCCAAAATTCTTGTCTTAAATTTGTCTAAATATGAATGTATCTAGTTACATTTTAGTGTTAGATACATCCGTATCTAAACAAATGTAAGACACAAATTTTGGGACGGAGGGAATACTACCTCGTATTTAGTATAAAATTTTGACCATAGATTTACCTAAGAAAATGCCAATGCATGTCACTAAAAATTACACCATTTGAAATTATGTTCAAATACAAATCCAACGATATAGTTCTTAGTGACATGCATTAACATTTTTTCAGTTAAATCTATGGTCAAATTTTGATACTACAAAATTGGAAGAGTAAACCAGGACGGAGGTAGTACTTGCTCTTAGGGTAACCATATAGTTACTGGAGTAGTCTAAGTTACTTTCCACTATGACTAGCCTAGGCTACTATAGTAGTACAACATAAAAACGATGCAGGTGATCACGTGAGAAAAAAAATACTAAAAACATTTCTTTCGGTGCAGTGCATAGATGCAGTTTTGAACACTACACTTGTCATCGTAATTTGGGAAAATTACGAAAAATTGAGCTGCGTTGTGATTACCGTTTACTTATAGGAAAGAAGTTTCAACTCGATGAGTAGCTTCTCCGTGCACGGAAAGCATGTAAGGAATCCAACATCTTGATCCAGATTGGGGCCGATAGATTTTAGTGCTAATATCTTCACTGTGCGCATGGACTGGGTCAAGCTTGTGGGAATCATTTTCTGGAAGACGGTCGTAAATACATCAAGAAGAAATTTAAAAATGTGAATTTCAAGAAGACGGAGAAGAAGATGAGTGATGTACCTGAACGATTATGGATCCAATAAAGAGTTCGGAGAATTTGGCAGACGAGTACACAAACGCTATCAATTTCAGCGCGTCAATGACCCTGATTTTCGTGAGCTGATCTAGGGCGGGGGATAAGAACCACTCGTCGAACTTGGGTTGGACCTTGCAGTTGGTACTGAACATGCGGATGTCAAGGCATCTGGCTGGCCCAGGGTGCGATGAAAGGATCTTAGAGACTGCGGCCATGCGTTTGCAATCCCTGTCATAGAGGCAGCTGTCGATGGTGAGGTTGAGGGGGACGCAGCGCCAGAGGGGGCGCCGCCACCGGGAGAGTAGGGCAGTCCGCACGACAGATTTGGTGGGGAGGAGGCCGATGATGACGAGCAGCATGTCGTCGGGGAGGCTGCTGATGAAGTCCAGGCTCGCCGGATGCGGTTTTGGCTCGAGCCGCCTCCGCTTGTTGGCTGCCTCGCCGTCCATCTCAACCGGCGGCGACGCCGGTGTACACGTGTGCTGGTGTGTGTTGTGTGCTGGTGTGCGCGAGTGCGTCCTTCTGTGCATGCCGCGCACAGTGGTGAATTGTGCGCGAGTGCGTCCTTCGCGCGCAAGAAGTTTGTCCTCAATGCACCTCAATTTACTAGCGTGCGGGGTGCTACCCCGAGTGGTTTCAACTTTGTTTACTTCACCGCGTGTCAGATGGGCCTCTAGTTTACTTATTTTCACCCACTGCCACATGGGCCAGCACACGAAGATACAGAACACGAGCAGACAAGGCAGCATGTGGATTGGTTGACCGGTCAACTAAACAATATACAGAGCTATACGCTGACACAGTGAGCATATAATCTGTCGGTATAGAGAGTTCGAGTGAGTGGGGAGGCCCGTGAGAGATAGGAGAGAGAGAGAAAGAGCTACTCCCTCCGTTCGATAATGTAGTTCCAAATTATTTTTTAAGTCAAACTTTTGAAACTTTGACCAAGTTTACAAAGAAATTACTTATATCTACAATACCAAAGATAAATGATAGTATGAAGTAAGTACATGTTGTGATGAATCTAATGATCGTTCCACATGTAAATGTTTTTCTCCACATATACCTGGTTAAACTTTTCTGAGGTTTGACTTTTCAAAACATCAATATGGTTATGGATGTGACAGAGTCCCTAACTAGAGAGAGAGAGAGAGAGAGTGAAAAAAGTGTGTGTGAGTGTGTGAAAGAGACATGGACAACACACGATAAAAGTAGAGAAAAAGCGTGCGTGTCTTATGCAAACATATCACACATGCATCTTCGACAACGGAGGCAAGGTGAGGAGATAGTGTGTGGTTGTTTGGAACCGAGAGAGCAAGACCCTTACACGTGGCCAAGAGGGGTCTGACAAACAAGGGAGAGAGGTCAAGAGAGACGTACTGAGAAAATGCAGACATGGGGAGGAGAGAGTGTATGTTTGTCATAGAGAGATCCCCTGGAGATCGTGATGGGACTACATGGGTGGGAGATCGAGTGAGAAGGTGTGTGCGCGATAGAAGATGCCCCGAGAGATATGATAGATGTATGGATGGAAGGAGACAATACGTGTGTTCCTGATGGCTAGTAAGAGATAATAATACTTAGGAGGGGGGAGTGCTTGCTCCTATGATGGAGTGAGGGATTATGGTACTTAGGGGGGGTGCGTGTCACATGGAGAGAGAACAAGGGAGGAGAGTGTTGGATGGGTCTATATATATAGCGCAAGCGAGACATGTGTATGTGTGAACCAGGGAGATATAAGGCCAGTTTGGCTTGCGTCCTGAGCATCTTTTGCCTGGCCTGGGGTTGTGGCTGGATTTCATGTACGCTTGTTTGGTTGCTACCCTGTGAAAAAGAAACCCCGCCTGGCCTGGGTTCCCTTGCACTTTAATTAGCCTGGCTGAACTCCAGACACTGCAAGTAGCTTGGCCCAGGTGACCGAGTTCGAACACCTAGCCGTGCCTGGTCGTGTGGCCACGAGGCTAACAACAACATGGATGGATATTAGCATTAGATAATTAATGCATGGATTGATTGATGGGACGTTGATGCTTTGCCTGGCCCAGGCATGAACCAAACTCAGCACCACACAAGCCTGGCCAGGCAGAAATATTTTACATCTCACGTCCACACCAGGCAGTACCGGCCATCAAGGCATGAGGGTCAGGTCACGAACCAAACTGAAACTGACCAATAAAGTTTGAGAGAGATTGAGGAGCCCCGATAAGGCTGAGTGGTGCGTCAGATAGCTGAGACGGGGAAAGAGAAATTCCATCCACTCGATAATGCAGTGCATGTAAATTTTTTAGAAGTCAAACTTTGGAAACTTTGATCAGGTTTACGCAAATGTTATTTATATATACAATACTAAAGATACATCATACAAAACTACATCTCATGGTGAATCTAATGGTATATGTTTGCCGTACTAGATGTAATTCTTTTTCTCCACGTACATGGTCAAACTTTGTGATGTTTGACTATTCAATAAATCTATATGCTATGGACCGAGGAGAGTGCCTCAGTCGAGACAGATCAAGTGCGTGTGAAGGAGAATGAGTAAGTGTGCAAAAAGAGTATGTGTGTGAAAGAGAAAGTGACAACAAACGATAAATTAGAGAGAGAATGTGTTTTTTCGTTTCTTATGCGAACATATCACGCATGCATCTCCGAGATGGAAAAGCGAGGCGAGGAGATACACGAAGATAGCTAGTGTGTGATTGTTTGCAACGGAGAGAGACACCCCTGTAGCACATGTCCAATAGAGGTTTGGACAACAAGGAGCAAAGGTCGAGAGGGACACATGGATGGCATGGATGCATACATGGGGAGGGAGAGAGGGTGTGTTTGTGATAGAGAGATCCCGTCAAGATCGTGAGGGGACTATATGGGTGGGAGATCGAGGAGTGCGTGCGTGATAGAAAGATGCCCCGAGAGAAATCGAGATAGACCATGCACATGTTTGTGATGGCGACTAAGATTAGCTAGTCATATACATATAGGGGGGACTGCGTGTGCCTACAATTGAGTGAGAGACCATAATACTTGGCTAGCTGGGCATGAGATTGTGTGTGTGCGCGTGTGAGATGGAGAGAGAATGAGGGGGAGAGATAGAGTTTTAGATGGGCCTATCGAGTGCGAGTGAGATATGCATGTGTATGTGTGACCCAGGTGGATGGAGAGTTTGAGAGAGGGGGGGGGGAGAGCTCCGAGACGACATAGTGGTGCGTGAGAGAGTTACGGGCAAAGAGCCAGGAATTTGTGTGCGTACGATGAGTGCACCCAAGATATCTAGCTTGGACTAGCTAGAGTATCATACATAGTGTGCGAGAGAGATCTATAGATGGTGTATATATGCATGCGAACTAGAAAGACCCCCCCCCCCCCACACACACACGAAGAGAGAGAGAGAGAGAGATGGAGAGAAAGGGTGAGGGACAAACAAGGTTTTTGTGTCAGATGCGTGCAACAGAATTGAAGATTGTCGGCGAGAGAGAGAGAGAACATGAGTCCGGGAGAGGGGGAGGTCGCGTTTTACGCATCAAAGACTGATATAAACCATGTTTCGATATAAATTTGCATTCAAATATTTAAATTGGAGAACATGTTGTCTGCAATCCACACATGAACGGATATATGCGTATATCAAACAAGTTCATTAATTTGACTTTCAACATGTTCATGGAGTACTATAATACTGTACAACATGCTACTCGATTGAGGTGTTCAATTTTGGATTTAGTTCACTATTTTGATCTATTGAACGAGCTATTTCATTGAATCGAGCTATTTCATATTGGGTTTGATTCGCATTTTTGAGTGGGTCAACTATTTGTCATATAGTAAATCGCTAGCAACGAGCACGTAAAAACACATTACTCCCGAGCACCATCTCTCCATCTAAAAAAGAAGTGGCAAGCTAATATTTCAAAATTTTATCCGAATCGACTTGGTAAGGTAGACGTGGATGCTCGTTCTCCCAAAATTTGAACGAACCTTTAAACATCCTCTCTGCTCGGTGGAATTCGCCCGAGCAAATAAATGGGAGACGTGAAATTACCGTCCTATGTGGGACACACATCAATTGGCCCGTTGTACATCGAGGGTAGGTTCGTAACTTCATCCAACCGCGCCTTCTCCTCGGCCGAAATGACATGTGCCGAATAATTCATAAACCATGGTCGGCAAAACACGCTCTCCTCGCCCGAAATAGCTCGCGCCCACTATTTCAAAACACACTCTCCTCGCCCGAAATCGCTCGCGCCCACTATAGTTCAAAACACGCCCTCCTCGCCCGAAATCGCTCCCGCCCACTATTTGGGTAGAAGCAAAGTTACTCTACTATCCCCGACCCTCAGTACACAGACCCAAGCCGAGAAGCCTATAGGCAAGGGTAGAACTGTAACTCCCCCTCACATTTCAGACAAATGCGTCTGTAAGACATGGTTCCACTCCCCTCCCAATGCCCTCCGCCCCCGCCCGCCCCCATTCATACCTCGTGGGCACCAAATCACCTTCTCCCCGGGAAGCTCCCTTCTCCCGAGCCGCGAAACCTCAGCCCCACCTCCATGGCGCCCCCACCGCACCAATTTCACAGCCGCCCTCCTCCCTAATGCTGGAGACGCTATCCATTTGCCGTATTGCACTGGGCCGTGTGCCTCTTACTCCGTGCTGCTAGTGCTGCCTCGACGACGGCCGCGTGAACTATACTAGAGCCGATTCACCCCCGCCGTTGTTTACGGCGCCGGAGCGGCTCCAACTTCGGATCCGTCCAGAGTCCTGGCGCTGCTTTCGCGTAGCCGCCGATCACCGCGACATCGCTCTTTCCCTGCCGCTGGTCGCCACCGCAACTGCGCCGGCCTCACCGACTCGGCAGCTGGACCTGCCTACTTCACCATGCCGCCAGATAGGTCGCACCCTCATCTCAAATCACTTTATTTAGGCGTCAGTTGTCTGAATTTTTATTCTAGGCCAATCGATTCCCAATGGGAAGCAACACCCCTCGAGGCAGCGGAGCTCCTAGGCTGCCGGTTGGCTGGTGTCTAACGTAAGGGTGTGAGGCCGCACGTTCGCCACGGAAGAAATGCTTAGATGGCTATCTTTTAGAGTTGCGTGGGTTGAAGGTACTGCCGCCGCCAGATCTGGATGACGGGGAGTCTTTGTGGATTGGCCCAGGGGCGGCGCAACCACGGCAGTGCGGTGGGGTGGGGAGCGGGGTTTTGGCCGAGGCCACGGACGGTGGAGGCAGGCTGCTCTGCCGTTGGTCGTTGGCTCTTCGGGGAAGATTCCGAACAGTGTCAGCCGGGAGGCACAAGACGGCCAGCCATCCGGCGTAGATCGGACAGTACCAAAATAAAATAAAATCATGTGACCCCAATTTAGTCTTCAATCAACAGACATGTGACCACTCTCGTACCTTGCTATTGATCTCTTAGTGTATTTCTTCATATCAAAGAGATATGTCGTTCTTAACATTATGCATTATCTGCATCTTCAGACACACCGTCTTTCGACTCACCGCAGCTGCTCCAACAAGGGAAGCATACACCAGAAGGGAGCTATAGTCCCCACTCAACAGTTCCCTGCATCGAATGCGCGTCCCGACATGGACAACCACAACAACTGCAGGGCCATCGACAAGTCAGCACATGATGCTCACTCCTATGGATGGCAGCGAGATAGGTTGTACCCTCATCTTACTTGTGTGCAACATTTATGGCTTTGTTATTCATCTAAGCATGGAAAATAGATCATCACATTTCACTGTATATTCATGCTGATGTCTTACGGGTCTTGTTCAGGAGTTAACGCTGTTCCATAGGTCAGCTAAGATACTTGTTCTTTAGGTAACACTGTTCCATAGTTATCATCCATCAGCAAATGCTATCCCACAGGCTGGTGATTATAGTATTATACCACTTCTAGTATTACCTATGTTGTTCTTTAATACTTTTGTGTGCCATCTAGATAATCTCGAGTACAAGTGATACATATTTTGTAGCTTTCATCTGTGTTCTCCCTTTAGTTTATGAGACCTGTTGCTGCTAGGTAACCCCAATCCTACTATTTATGTCGTCTCCTACAGGCACTCATTACATAAAATCTAACTACTAGTTGTCTTCCATGCATGTCAGATATAATTGCACACACTAATATATCCATAAGAACCTCACGGAGCAATGTAAAGGCCAATAAACTTGATGTCAATGATACCCAATATGATGGAACATGTAAAGGCAGTTCTTCAGAAGACTTGCAGAAAGATGATGAATCCTCTTCACCCCACAAGGTCCTTGCTCTAACTTGGCTTGTGATATGGGTACAACATGCATATAATGTCCTGGAGTGTATCTACTCTGTTACAATGCCATGTGCTTAGCATGCTGATCATGCATGTAAATATGTCATGCCTTCCTGTTTTTCAGTACCTATTCCATTCATGATAACTTGTTTTCAAATTCAAGTACTGTCATTCTACTCTATCGCAATGCCATCTGCTTAATTTGGACATCATGCTTCTGAATATCTTATGCATTGTTATTCATCAGTATGTACTTCATCTGTCTACCATACCATGTTTTTTTTACATTGAAGTGCTGTTCTAGTGCTCTGTTGCAATGCCATCTTATTTTCCCAATCATACACGTGTATGTTGCCTTAGTTATTTCTGTACGTATTCCGCTAGCATATAGTTTTACATTCAACTAGTGTTTTTTTACTGTGTTCTCCTGTCGTATCCCTAGCTCTTACACCATACTCCCTCCGTCCGGATTACATGTTGCCAAAATGGATAAAAAGGATGTATCTAGAACTGAAATACGCCTAGACCCATCCATTTTTTTCCGGATGGAGGGAATACATGTCAATATGTCATGCTTTTTCTATTCTTTAGTACCTATTCCATCTCTCTGTTGTCGCATGTTTTATAATTAAAGCACCATTCTTCTATACAAGGCATGCAAGGGGAAGACGACTATGTTAGAATCTGAAGGGTTACAAACAAGGCCTTTGCAAAAGATCCAAATGCCAGGAGATAATAAACCAACTCCAGTTTTTATAGATACTGCTCCAGCACAGAGAAACCCAACTCCTACTGATAATAAGCAGATTCCAGTGGCCAAAGAACTAGTCCTCTCCAGTCCAGCAAAAATATGTCAACTCAATTCTAAGAAGCATGTGCGTATCCTTGCATCATGAAATTTTATAGCATGCTGATCATATTTTCTACATGTTTCTTACCCATCTCTCTTTTAGAAAATAAGCTTAACAGATAGAAGAATTTCTGCAATGGTATCGTTTATGAGGAAAGATTCTTGCAGGAATTCTCTGTGCTCCAATGTAGATGTAAGTACCTGTTGTATATCACTATATTTTTACATCAGCATGTATTTTGTTAATCGGCGTGAATCCAACCTTTATCTGATCTAAATTTAGTTGTAGCAAAATGTATGATTAAAGGCCACAATGTTGATTTTTGCAAGGAAAACTGCCTGGTAGTTTTGCATCCTGAGCTGCATGAGTGTACTATCTCATATGAGTGGGTTTTTCAGTGTTTTTTACTGTGTTGTCCTGTCGTATCCCTAGCTCTTACATCATACTCCCTCCGTCCGGATTAAATGTCGCAGAAATGGATAAAACTAGATGTATCTAGAACTGAAATACGCCTAGACCCATCCATTTATTTCCGGATGGAGGGAATACATGTCAATAGTCATGCTTTTCTATTCTTCAGTACCTATTCCATCTCTGCTGTAGCATGTTTTATAACTGAATCACCATTCTTCTATATAAGGCATGCAAGGAGAAGACGGCTATGTTAGAATCTGAAGGGTTACAAACCAGGTCTTTGCAAAAGATCCAAATGCCAGGAGATAATAAACCAACTCCATTTTTCATAGATACTGCTCCAGCACAGAGAAACCCAACTCCCACTAATAATAAGCAGATCCCAGTGGCCAAAGAACTAGTCCGCTCCAATCCAGCAAAAGAATGTCAACTCCATTCTAAGAAGCGTGTGTGTATTCTCGCATCATGAAATTTTATAGCATTCTGATCATATTTTCTACATGTTTCTTACCCATCTCTCTTTTAGAAAATAAGGTTAAACGATACAAGACTTCCTCCATTGGGATCGTATTCGAGGAAAATATCTTGCAGGAATTCTCTGTGCTCCAATGCTGATGTAAGTACCTGTTGTATATCACTATATTTTTACATCAGCATGTATTTTGTTAATTGGCGTGAATCTAACCTTTATCTGATCTAAAATTAGTTGTAGCAAAATGTTAAAGGCGCCAATGTTGATTTTTGTAAGGAAAACTGCCTGGTAGTTTTGCATACTGAGCTGCATGAATGTACTATCTCATGTCACGCACATTACTGAATTGTAGTGCTTCTCTGGTTGCCCATTCATTCATTGTGTCAATGTTGCTTTCGTATTACCTTACCTGGCTGATGATAGCTGTGCCATATTGT